>NW_027256881.1:154020851-154313351 GCF_029215685.1 Pituophis catenifer annectens | reverse complement strand
GTGCTTTCTTTACATATTCTGCATGTAACTATATCTTTAGGTGTTTCCGTACTGATGCTTGTGTATTTTCCCAAGCACTTCTAAGCATCATTAATTGACTTTTAACCATTGTGAAAGGCATCTAGAAAAGCAGGCTAGGCCATTCTTCAGGCCTCCATGTACATGAAACGGGATACAAATCAATAAGATGCCAAAACATGATAAGCCTGTATTAAATTCCACAAAAAGCATTTCACAGAATAGAGGTAATCCTTGAATGCATGTCTACTTAAAAAGACGTCCCTTGGACTGGAACAAGGGTTAATCCCAGGTATTTAAGTATATGGCTATAATGGTAGCATGGAAGGAACATGTAGCAGGCAATTGTGCCCTAAAAGTTAGTTGAAATACCAAATTGCTAGACACTGACTAAACATAAAAATCAACTGCTTAAGAAAAGCAATAAAACTATTAGAAAAAAAAAATGCTTGCCAATACCTCCACAAAAATAAAAAAGAAAGAGAATTAATTCCCCCCCCCTCTCTCTCTCTCATATGTATATGTATATCTGTGTGTATGTATATATTTGAAAAAATTATTTTAAAGAATGACTAAGATTGATTAAAAAAAAATGCAGTTCACAAAGTGACAATTATGCTGGTGAACAGAGGAGTACGATGGAAATTTATACAAAATATAGAAAGAAGACCTGAGTCTCATTTCTTGGCAATATTTTTGAAAACTGTGATCTATTCTTGGCTCCTTTGGTTCTCTTCTGGAGTGGAAACTGAATAAAATTCATTTCTGCATGCATAGTGCCCTGGGGTACATGTGAAGAATTACTAACTTCAGTGTTAGGACAAAGGTTTAATTCCTTCTGTGCCTACAAGGTTAGCAGCTTTCATAATTTGTGGAAAACCTCCATTTTGATAGAAGAAAATGGTAATCCAGAATAGGAAGCAAACACCATTCTTTATTTGCTAGTCATCTAGTTCCCAGGTTTATCCTGAGAACTACTCAGCCATGTTATAGCCATGGTGCTCTAGAGGATAAAAATCCTGCCTATAGCTTTCCCTGTGATGATCTCAAAAGAGCAGCAAGCACAACATCTCTGCATCTGAGATAAGTCATCCACATCTGAGGTAACATTATGCTCTTTACAGAGCATGAAATCAAACTTCCTTTCTACTTTCTTTGATGTGAAAAATTTTTTTATGAGCCTTTAAAATGTTTTAGATCTATTGCATTTCCCAGTCATTGCTGAAAGTTCTAGCAAGCCAAAATGAATTATTAGATAACAATTACAATAGCATGCTTGCTAGCTCTCTAAACTGTAAAGAATAGAATGAATAGAAAGGAAACGTTTCCGATCTGAATCCTTGGAGCAGCTGTGAATGGAAGGCCATTTCTATAGTGGCAGCAAAATGAGAATTAGGAAAGAAGAGTTTTCATGTGCCAGTCCCACTAAGCATCATGTGCTAGTCCTGCTAAAATTCACCTCCTGGAGCAGCTCAACCAAAATAGTCCTGATTCAGGGGGTTGCCTCTTGCTTATGGAGCTCACTACGTAGCTCAATCTGCCTCACACAGTTGTTGTGGGCATAACGATAGGAGATGACCTTTCCTCGTAGTCTCCTTTGATGTCCCAGATGGTTTATAAGTGCAAAAGCTATTGGAAGGATTTGTCCATTGGAAAAAAAAACAAGTTGACTGAAATCCATTTGGAAGTTAATAATTCAGTTCAAATAATGCTGATTCAATGAGAATTTCAAAAACCCAACACTTTATATCTGCTATTAACTAGCAAGGGAACCCCACAAATAGCTGTAAACCATGGGATAGAATTTGGAAACATAATTAAAGTCTTTTAGGGGATGAGATTGCTAAATTCCAGGGGGAAGGGAAGGAGGAGACTCAGGGATAAGCTCCGTTACATTTTGGTGTTGTTTTTTTTTTACTCTTAAAAAAGATAAATATCTATAATCTTATTTTTTTTTCCTTTTCTGGCTGAGTCCAGATCAAGTTGCCAGTGTTCAAACTATTGAAATTAAAACTTGTGGTAGTGAAAAATCACTTAATCCTTACTCTTTGGTCAGAAACCTGCCAAATACTAGAAAAATGGGCAAGTGTATCAACTGTGTGTGAGTGTGTGAGTGAGTGTGTGTGTGTGTGTGTGTGTGTGTGTGTGTGTGTGTGTCAATGGGGACAAATGATAGGCTTCAAAGCAGAGGAGAAAGCATCCCACAGAAGTCTAAATAAAGACCATAACATCACCATCCTCCCAGCACATCACAATTATCATGGACAAAACAAAATACATAAAAAAAAAACCCAAATAATTATTGGGAGACAAAGAAAACTACATTCCAGTTAACCCGATATATCCCAGTAAATCCAGTACAGAAACTAGCCAACCTGATCCAAAGAACCTTCAATGACTTCAACCAAGAAATGTCAAATCACAAAAGAAGAACAGTAGCAGATGAGAAGCAGTGGATCCATTCTCCTATGCTTCTATGAACCCCTCAAAATATATAAGCCTGACATACCACTTCAGCCAATTACAAAGAAGCTTGGACATCTTACAGATGGGAGCAAGTATTTCTTCTATTCCCCTTTACAATGCCTCTAAAAAATCTAAATACCTAAAAATGAAAGAAGGAAATGATAATGAATACCCACTCAACTTTATCAAAAAGTGTTTGACCACTTTTGGCAACCCACTCTAGCACAATCAACACAAGCTGTGAAAAGGCCCACACAAAAACACCTGAGAATTTTTTTTTTTAATTTGATTTATATGCCGCCCTTCTCCGGAGACTCAGGGCAGTTTACAATGTGCTCAGCAATAGCCTTCATCCTTTTGTATATTTATACAAAGTCAGCTTATTGCCCCCACAACTGGGTCCTCAATTTACCTACCTTAGAAAGGATGGAAGGCTGAGTCAACCTTGAGCCTTGGCGAGATTCGAACCTGCAGTAATTGCAGGCAGCTGGTCTTAATAACCAGCTTAATAATAACAGGGTGCCTTAGACCACTGTACTACCAAGAAATAATCAACAGACTATCACAACCAGACGTAATCACTGTAGAACACAAACTGTAGTCTTGAGTTACGAATGTAACGGAGCCTGCCAATTACATTCATAACCCAAGGATTCGTTGGAGTAAATCATGTAAAACGAATGTGAACACTCCCTGCTTTCACCCCTACATTTGCTAATTGAACACGCAGGTCATTAAGTGCACACGAGGTGTCTCAGGGTGGGGAAGGCCATGGGGCGGGCCTGGTGATTCCAACCATCTAAGGCCTCCCCTGACCATTGAGATACGTCATGCTCCCAACAATTGCTTCCTCCCCCCCCATCCTGCTTAACTTACAAAGTTGAAGCAAGCTGTCTTCTCTCTGCAAAGTTTCTTTGCACTCCAAATGAGGAGCAGTGAGAGCAGAGGGATAGTGGGACAAGTGTGCCCTGCTCATCTTTGCTGACTCACTGAGGCTGCTTGCTGCTTCTGAAGGGTGGGAAGCCTCAGTGAGTCTCCCCCAAAGGCTTCCAGTCTCGACGTGCAAAGTGTTTGGCATCTGCAAACCAATGGGACGCTTTGAGGCAATGTGATTTTGCTGCCTCAAAGCGTAATGTTAAAGGATTTTGCTGCAGACTTCATCCAGGCCTTGGTTCTCTGTGAACAGAGGCCTGGATGAGATTCGTGGCAAAAGACTTTGTAAATGGAGGGAGCAAAGGCTTCGTCCTTCCCTCCATTTGCAAAGTCATTTGCTGTGATGTCATCCAGGCTTCTGTTTGCAGGGAACTGAGGCTTAAAGTACAGCAAGATCACATGAGATCTGCTACTGATCTTGCATGACCTCACGGTATTTTAGGCCTCAGTTTTCTGCGAATACACCAAAACAGGCAAAGAAACCGAAAGGTGCTGCAACATTTGTAATCTCGGGACTGTGTCATAAGTACCTGGGGTTATGTCCAGGGGTGAGATTCAAAAATCCTAGCAACCAGTTCTCTGCCCAGTTGCTGGATGGGCGTGGCCATGGTGGCCTTCCAGGACATAATAAGCGTGGCCTACTCGGCCTCCTGCACCATGGCAGGGGGGGTGTTTCACCCTTCCCAAGGTCCGGAGGCCTTCCTCGAGCCTCTGGGAGGGCGAAAACAGCCTTCCCCAGGCTCCGGAGGCCCTCCGGAGGCAGGAAACTTCTGGAACTTCTAGGAGGCCCATTTTTCACCCTCCCAGAACCTCCGTGCAGGCACTGCACTTATCTGGCATCCAAAATGGGCTGCCTGGAAACTCTTGGGAGGGGCTGGGCGGGGTGGGAGGGGCCAGCCAGTCCTTGCAACTACCGGTTCAGCAAACCAGATGTAAAATTAGCATCCAATTCACCCAAACCGGTCTGAACAGGCTGAATCCCACCTCTGGTTATGTCGCAATTTTGAACAGTCGCTAAGTGAACTGTCATAAGTCGAGTATTATCTGTAAAGCCCTCCAAAACATCTTTAAAAAACCAAAAGACACAGTAGCCCAAGAAAGAAGGTGCTTTGGAGAATAGGTTGACTCCCTCTTCTTTATGACAACCCCTGAGATATTGGAACACTGCTATCATGACTCCCCTAGTCCTTCTTTTCATTAAACTAGACATACCCAATTCCAGCAACCGTTCTTTATATGTTTTAGCCTCCAGTCCCCTAATCATCTTTGTTGCTCTTCTCTGCACTCTTTCTAGAGTCTCAACATATTTTTTATATCGTGGCAACCAAAATTGAATGCAGTATTCCAAGTGTGGCCTTACCAAGGCATTATAAAGTGGTATTAACACTTTAAGTGATCTCAATTCTATCCCTCTGTTAATTCAGGACTGTTAAAAGGGGCAGTAAGAAAACTTGAACTCGATTGCAAGCTTCAGTTATTCTAGGTTATAATAATGAAAAGTATTCCTGAAATCCTTGCTGGCCCTGTTTCTTTGACCTGGTTTACTTTGAAGGGCTGACAGGAAGATAGAAAATACCTAATCATTTAGGTGAGATGTTATCAATAAAGTAATTGAAAATCATTGATACATTAGATAAAGAATACATTAAAATAGATAATGACTTATGAAATGAGGTTACTCTACAATGATCAAACATATTTCTGAATGTAAACACATCTGGAAGCTAATTCAAACTCCTATTCTTAGAATTTCTGTAGCTCAAGCAAGGATGCTATTGATGCCATCAACTATTTTAGAACACTGTTTAAAAAAATACTGTATGAGTCCCGAGCAATGTCTCCTTATTTGTTTTATTGCCTATTATTTCTTTTAGTGCCTATTACCTGTTTTATTGTTCTATATTTTCTGACATTTGAACCAAGTTTTTTAACTTAGCTCTTAAGGGGAAACCTAAGTGCAAACAATATGCAAACAATTGATTTTCTTTCCAGGTCCAACAACAAAGGAATCCTATTGGCAGTGGCTGGATTTGCCTTGTCAGCTTTTAAAGTTTGGACTCATTTTTTATCCTTTCAGCAGTTTAACAAATAAACAAGATTTATAGGTGTTATGAATACTTTCTCTCCTGTAACCATTCTGCCTTTTTTTGTAACCTGTGATAACTGATGGCTATTTTTTTTTTCAGTCATAACCTAGGGCTGTAACAATAAAGTCTGTCTGACTGGTTTCTGATTAGACAGGATGCCTGGCATTCAGAAGGATGCTGATTGACTATTTTGACTCTGTTCAAAATCCACCTGTCAATTTTAGCCCTTGGCAAGACAACAAAATAACTTTAGAAGTTTTATCTCCCATTGCCCAAAGTGGTGACCTTCCTAACCTGGGGTTAGGTGGGTGGACAATAGATTGTTAAAAGAAGGAAGACATCTCTCCTTAAGGAATGTGCCCTAATGGAGATGTATCCTGGGAGCCAAAGACTGAACGACTCTGGGAATTTGTTTCAGTCATAGCAGGGATATGGATTGTTGCTTTGTTACTTGACCATCTATTTGGAGACTTTGCCTTATTGTTGACCTGTTGATCTCTAGCATCAGACTAGAAAACTCCAGCTATTTCCCACCATGTTGGCTCTAGTGTTAACAAGGATTAGTTTCCAAACTCTTATGAGATTACTTTGCATTTGGCTTGCAACATTTCTGCCAGCAGGGTCTATAAAAGTATAGCAGGAAGAGACTTACACTATCAATAATTAGGTTCTTTTAACAAAATTAAAGTAGTGTCATTTGTGGTGTCTGAATGATTAAAATTTCATACCATAATAGTTCTGGCCTTGAAGGGAAATAATATTAAATCTAACTTCAGCTTTCAAGGTGAGAATGGGGTGTGGTAGGGGCAGGGCTTTTGAACTTTTCCTTGTTATTAGTGAGTTGTATAATTTCTTTATTTTGAGGACAGACACAAATAAAACTATAATTATTTATGTGACTCCAGGACAATTTTCTTAAACTCTGTTAGTTTCATTTGCTTTTGAAGACGTTACTAACATCCAGATATGTTTAGCAATCTAGTGGGATGTGGAGTTCAATAGAAATAGTTCCAAGATGGACTGTATCATGACAGGTAAAGTAGAAATGTGAAAACCAGTTTGATATAGTCATAAAACACCAGATTAGAAACTGGGAGACTATGAATTCTAGTCCCACTTTAGGCAAAAAGCCACCTTGGGACAGACCAAAGCCTAGGAAGGAAACAGTCAATTGAAATTGACAAAACGCTTCTGAAAACTTTGCCAGAAAACTGCAGGGATATGTCCAGGCAATTGCAGGAGTTAAACACTGACTCAAAGGCATATACACACAAAGCAGAAACATGCCCCAATAAGCTAAGTCTGAGGAAATTAAGGAAAAAAACCAGGGCCTTTTATTCAACAGAATCAGAGCTCAGGTTTTGGGATAGAAGATGGTTGTGTTCTTAATGTAAAAGTTGAGTGGCATCCTCAGCAAACCAGAATGATGCCAAAAATATATCATAGACATGACACCCTTACAAACTTTGTCCTGCTATCTGACAGAAGTATGTAACTTGTGGTATTTGTGTGATAAATTACTCACAGATAAGTTGTCAATTGCTTCTCACTTAAATACTCTTCTGTTTATATATTGTCCCTCCCACCATGTTTAACCAAACTAAATGCACCTATCAGGTAAAATAGGACCTAAGAGACAAATAATAAAAAGTAAGGAGTTAAACCTACCCTTATATCTCCTATGAATTATAAAGTTTGTTTGAAAGTTCATGACAAAACCTTGTTTCTTTATTTGTTCATTTGTTTATTGCAACTTATTTGTCCAACTTCTAAGATGTAAAGATTGCTAATTAAGTATTTCATAAATTTCTATCAACATACCACAGATGATATAAATGAACAAGAATATCAAACAACTGTAATCTTAAATAATAATAATAATAATAATAATAATAATAATAATAATAATAATAATAATAATAATAATAATAATAATTTTAAAACATGCATCTTGTTATTCAGTGTTTAATAGTTCTTTTAAATTCACTCTTGACAATTTAAAGTCTGTTCAGGGGTAGTACAGGGCCCATGTGTCAAGCAGGTGTGTGAAAGATCATTTTACAAAAGAGGTTAGTAATCCCAAAATGTAGGAGTACTACATTGTTGTTTTTGGTTCTTCATGACGGAAAGGAGAAATATATGGCATTTCTTCTTTTGCTGAAAGACATGTTATACTTTTCTCATTTTTTCATTTTGATGTTCTTCTTCAAGCTTAACTTTCTTTTCTTCTTTTTTTAAAGTGTCTACTATGATATTAAGGTTTGAAATGTGATACATTCATGCTATCAAGCCATATGGCATCAACAATTCATTCCTAGAGTAAAGTACTTCCCAACCTGTTGAACTGTCACTGAATTATAGAACTTTCTCCTCTTCCTCTTCCTCTTCCTCTTCCTCCAGCACAACTTACATAAGTTTGTTTGTTTATTTTTTTCAATTATTTATTTATTTATTTATTTATTTATTTATTTGTTTATTTATTTATTTATTTATTTATTTATTCGATTTATATGCCGCCCTTTTCCGGAGACTCAGGGCAGCTTACAATGCGTTAAGCAATAGCCTTCATACTTTTGTATATACCTGCTTAGTAGGGCTTTCGCCCCCCCCCCAAGTGGTGTTCTTTTTTATACAAAGTCATCTTATTGCCCCCACAAACCAGGTCCTCATTTTACCTACCTCGAAAGGATGGAAGGCTGAGTCAACCTTGAGCCTGGTGAGATTTGAACTTGCAGTAATTGCAGGCAGCTGGTGCTACTTAACAGCACTTTAGTCTGCTGCACCACCAAGGCTCTCTAAGTTCAAGGCCCTTGAACTTAGTAAAGTTGAACTCTTTCAATTTTTTTTTTTTTTTTTGTCATGCAACATACCAAGTCATTAGGTGCTAGGTGCTAAATAAATGGATAAAGCAAATATAATGTTGTGATTGAGTTGCTGGACTTGAGCTATGGCTCAAAATGCTTATTTGAACAGGAAGCTCACAGTGTGTTTCCAATAGCAAACAGCCTCTCAACACAATCTACCTTGCAGGATTGTTGCTGTGATGATAAAATCTGGATAGACTGCAGGTATTCTGCTGAAAAGGTTGGATATAATTGCACAATAATAAATACTTCAAAACCATATCTTTCAGATCATCTTCCAGTGTCAAGCGTAAATAGTTAAAAGTTTTTTGAACAGGATAGATAGCACTAATTGGATGCATAGATTTAAAGTTAAATCGATTTCCACAACATGTCTGTTAGGATATGGTGCATGCCGAACACGTTGTCCAGGCAATGTATAAGCTAACATGATGAATATGTATTCTATGGCTTTAAGAAGTACAGCTGAGTCATTGTAATGCTGAGTCATTGTATCCTGATTGGATAAGTTCTGTAGTAACTGTATTTAAGGAGAGCTTGAATGTAGTCAGTGTGGACATGCCACCATCGTGACCTGTTATCAGCGTGAACTTGCTACTACTGTTTTGTAATTTCTACTTGATCTCTTACATGGTCTAATGTGATCATGGTTTATTTATTCTGTTTTTAAGAACTATTTATATTGTTCCTGTTTGATCCTTTTACTACGAACTGGTAAGAAGAATTTTGTATCTCTGGACTGATTATGACTGGCTAAGACTTGGATTGATTAAAGACTATGAGATTGTTTTTTCACTACAAAGTAAAAACTTTGATAAACCAGTTTATATATATTTTATTCATTGTTACTCTCAGCACCGTTTCCATGTGCTCTATGCTCTGCTGGTTGTTAACACAACAATATCCTTAACAATGTCTACCTATTGAGTCCTTACCAAGGACCTAGGATAGGCAGATATGGATGTTTGATGGAGTTAAAGATATTGTCGCAGGATGGAAGCTGCTCCAAGTAAAGCCGCTTTTTGCAATTGACTGATGGTGAATTTGTCAATGCCCATGGTATTCAAGTGGTGCTCTAGTTGTTTTGAGATTATGCCCAAGGTTGCTGTTGTTATTATTTTACATTTTTGTCAGGTGAGATTGAAAGGGGAAAATAAAATCCCAGAAGTGGCAAACAGTTCCATGTTCATGGATGTGGCCATGAAATCACTAATCACTCAGTTCAGCCCAGCTGAAAATCTTGATCTCTTCTATGGCTGAGAAAATCTTGACCTCTTCTATGGCTCCCTCAGTTTCACATTTCTAACAATCCATTTTATCCATGGCTTTGGTTGGCAATTTTTCCTACTTTACGTGATCCTTGGGAGAAATGAGTGATGAGAAGAGAGTATGGAAGACGACCAATGGAAGCCAAGCATGGAAATGCCACCATTCGTAATGATGTGGGAAGGAAACATGCAGATGCATGCAGTAGATGAGTTGTGATGGGGAGCAACATGTAAAATGGGCAGGAAGGAAAAGATAAAGACTCATTTGCAGGGGAAAAAATAGGAGCAATGCACGTGGTACATGGAAAAGACAGAAGCACATGTGGAAGGTCAGGCAAATCTTTCACACAATATTTTTTTGCAGATACTTACTTATATATTTATTTTACTGCAGAAGGAAAACATTCAGCAGACCTTATTTAGTATTGCCACCCATGTCACACAGGGTACTGTCCCTTTTGATAAAAATGTGCAAATCTGTAACTGGAATTCAGAATTTACTACTCAACACTGCCAGATGTAATGAGATGGCAAAGGTAGCCAGGGGACTAATTCTGGGCACAGGGCCAAGTCAGGCTTGTCATTATCAGCTAACCTTAAGAAGTTTCCTATAGCTTTCACTGTTGCAGACCTTTAGTAAGTTTAATAAAGTGGTGCCCCTGAATTGCACATGCAGATATATGTCATCCCTTCATGTTTGAGTCACAGCAGACCTACAGATGTCTACTTTGCATTAGAAAGTTAACTACAGTTGCTAATAGCAGCCTGAGCCTCTGGCTGCAGACCATTGGCACAGGAGTGTATTAGTTTATTAGTAGGCATGAATGAAAAAGATAGATAGATAGATAGATAGATAGATAGATAGATAGATAGATAGATAGATAGATAGACAGATAGACAGACAGACAGACAGACAGACCGATACAGATACAGGTACAGGTACAGGTACAGGTACAGGTACAGGTACAGGTACAGATCCTGTGGAATCTAAAGTGCATATTCTATCTATCTATATAAAAAAGTATGTATGTATGTATGTATGTGTGTGTGTATGTGTATGTGTATGTGTATGTGTATGTGTATGTGTATGTGTATGTGTATGTGTATGTGTATGTGTATGTGTATATACATACATAAAATCCAGCATAACTCTGGAACAGCTTGAGCAATTTCAACCAAACTTGGTACACAGATGACTTATTCTCTGGAAACAAATACTATGGGGGTAAGACACCCCTGGTGTGTGGGTGTGTCTGTGTGTCTGTGTGTTCCAGCATAACTTGGAATGGCTCGAGCAATTTCAACCAAACTTGATACATAGATGACTTACTCTCTGGAAACAAATACTGTGGGGGTAAGACACCCTGGTGTGTGTGTGTGTGTTCCAGCATAACTCTGGAACGCCTCAAGCAATTTCAACCAAACTTGCTACACAGATGACTTATTTTCTGGAAAAAAATTACTGTGGGGGTAAGACATCCATAATACCCCTCGGGGTGTGTGTGTGTCTGTCTGTGTGTTCCAGCATAACTCTGGAATGCCTGGGATGCAGAAATGAAAAGGAATGAATTATATCTATAGTGTCAAATCACAGTACTTTTGACACTGATAGTATGCATTTTGTATTCAAGTTCTGTTAAGATACAGTCTGTTGTGCCTTAAAATGGCTTCTAATGTACATCACAATGGAGTTGCCATGGTAACGGCTTCAGAGTACTCCATAAGGGGGCCCCCTCTGGTAAGAGGGATTGGTTCTTTAACAAACCAACCAACCAACCAACAATAACCCTCCTAGGCCCTCAGCTTCAAGCAAAGAGGGCAAGTTGTCAGGGGAGGTGCCTGCTAATGCAGATAATCAAAGGCTGTTCCCTGTAGAATTTTTCCCAGGCTGTTGGCCAGGGCAATTAGATCTCTAATTCTCACCACAGTGAGCAATGGCTTTTCCTGTCTAATACAGGATTGGGATAAATAAAAACCCAGGCAACACTGGGTTATCAGCTAGTTTAAAATAAAAATCTTGCATGTATTGCATGTACATGGCTCAGAGGGCTAGAAAATGATGCTCAAAGTTGCACGTCTTTCCAATGTAGATTCTGTTTAATGAGAACTGACTAGAAGCAGCCATTTTAAAAGGCAACTTCCCTTTATTTATTAAACTAATTGTTCTTGCTTTATTTATTAAACTAATTGCCATTGGGAATTGCATTGCTACTACTCCCTAATCTGAATCCTGAGCATCATCTTCAATGTTTTAGTTCAGTAATTGGAGAACCTTCTGGTGCATTATTGCTGCACAATGCATTATTACCATCATAAACAAAATATTGTGGCTCCTAGATCATAAAAACAGTAGGTAGGTGATGAGAGCACAGAATCTAAAGTGGCATTGCAACATCATTGTTCCAAATTTTCTTCTCTCAAAGCCCTCTTTCCATATGTATTTATTAGCAGATTGTTGTTGTTATTAATTTAATGAAAAAAATAAAAACATCTATTCCAATATGATTTTCATAAAGTTTGAAGCATGGTGATAGTTTATAAAGATTATTAAGTGCAAATAGAAATACATATTATTTCAACAGCAAGGAAGATAAAGTAGAAATGGTTAGACTGATTGTTCTGTTCAAAGAGGAGAATATATTTATGATTTTTATTTGGATATCACTTCTGGATTTTGTGCTTGTGATGAAAAAAATGAAACTTTGACTTTGGTTATGCTGATTAGATAGATTTGTCATTATAGAAATGGCAAGTTTATACTAATGTGTAAAAGTAAAAAGTTGAAGCTTAGCACTTTATACTGTGCTAAGAAGAGTCAAAGCCTTTTTATTTCTTCCCATGTACCTATTTTTTTCTTTCCCCTTTTTTTTCTTCCTTTAATTTCCTATTTTTCTTTTTCTTTGTATTTTATACATTGATAAAACAATAAAAGTCAATGAAGTTCATAAAGTTTCAAGTATACTTTATTAATTCTGTAGGATAGTAGCCAACTAACTTGCTCATAGGCAAATTTCAATAAAATAAATGTAAATTAGTTACAACATACTATCTACCTATGCACCTATGCACAACATGCCATAGTCTAACATGAGATAAATAAGATATCAGGTTTATTGTGACCTCCTCCTCCTCCTCTTCCTCCTCTCCTTTTCATATATTTTGGTAGCAAACATACCTAATGCTCTGTGATCTGGACATAGAGATTAGGTGCAAACTGTAACTTACCCCCTAGTACTTGTTTAACTTCTGTATTTTTTATTTTCTCTTTGGTTTTGGTTTCAATTAGCAAACTAAAAAGAAATTAAAAAGAAAAAAATTCTCTGAGTTATAATAAAAATAAGAATGGTACTCTCCTCAAGGAAAACGGTACAGCATGAAATGAAGTTTTAAGAATATAATTATTTACCAATATCCACAGTTTTTGTTAACCTGCCTATTCCAGCTGCTTGTTTAGTGAATCTATCCTCCTTTGTAAAAATTGATGATACTTGGATGGGGGAAACTTATCACAAATGTTGAAAGCTTGTATGCATCCACATTTATACTGCTTAATTTCTTCAGTGTGTTCAAGTGGCATTTTTGAAGTTTGGAACAGGTTTCTGATTATACCTGGCTCTTTTATTTTACTGGTGAAAGCCTTGAAGAGATGGCATTATGTTTTTAATGTTCATTTCCAAGTATATTGATTTTTACTTAAATACAAAAGAAGGAAGGAAGGAAGGAAGGAGGGAGGGGGAGGGGGGAAGGGAGGGAGGGAAGGAAGGAAGGAAAGAAGGAGGGAGGGAAGGAAGGAAAGAAGGAAGGAAGGAAGGAAAGAAGGAGGGAGGGAGGGAAGAAAGGAGGAAGGAAGGAAGGTAGGTAGGAAGGAAGGAGGGAGGGAAGGAGGGAAGGAAGGAAAGAAGGAAGGAGGGAGGGAAAGAAGGAGGAAGAGAGGGAAGGAGGGAGGGAGGGAGGGAGGGAGGAAGGAAGGAAGGAAGGGTTACTGCTGGGAGTTAAGAGGTTTTTTTGAAATTATCACTATTCTTAGCTTCTCCAGCCCCTCACTTCCAATTGCTTCACAGCACTGATTGTCAAGGAACATATCTATATTTAGGGCACAATTGAAACTCTCCTTATAATAGGACTGGAACAAAAATGGCAGATGCATGATTGATTGTGTATTCTTCAAGAGACAGAACACATATTCTGCCAGAGAGAAATTAATTTAATTTAATTTCCAATTTATATACCGCCCTTCTCAGGGCGGTGTACAGCCAAGATAAAAAACATAGAATACAAATATTAAAAAAACATTTAAAAATATATATAAATTTTGGCCCGAAAGTTAAGAAATCACAGACTGATTAAAAGAGTTTAAAAATTTCTTCTTAAGCCAACCCGGCTTGCTGGAAAAGATGGGTTTTAAGGGAACGACGGAAGGCATTGAGGTCCTGGATTCTCCTTATCTCCGGGGGCAACTGATTCCAGAGGGTGGGAGCCCCCACCGAGAAGGCCCTCCCCCTGTGGGTCACCAGCCTACATTGTTTGGCTGAGGAGGCCCTCTCTGTGGGAGCGCACGGGTCGATGGGAGGTCGTCGGTAGCAGCAGGCGATCTCGCAGATAGCTAGGCCCTATGCCATGGAGCGCTTTAAAGGTGATAACCAACACCTTGAAGTGCACCCGGAAGACCACCGGGAGCCAGTGCAGCTCGTGCAGGAGCGGTGTTACATGGGAGCGCCATGTTGCTCCTATCACTACCCGCGCTGCTGCATTCTGGACCAGCTGGAGCCTCCGGGTGTTCTTCAAGGGGAGCCCCATGTAGAGAGCATTGCAGTAGTCAAGGTGAGAGGTGACGAGAGCTTGAGTGACTGTGCACAAGGAATCCCGATCGAGAAAGGGCCGCAACTGGCGAATCAGGTGAACCTGATAAAAGGTCCCCCTGGTAACAGCCGTCAGATGTTCCTCCAAAGACAGCTGCCTATCCAGGAGGACTCCCAGATTGCGAGCCCCTTCAGTGGGGGCCAAAGACTCGCCCCCAATAGTCAGTTCCCTGATGATGGGTTCCAGCATGAATCTGAAATCTCGGAAGACAAAAACTCTGGTCCGGCTGATCAACCCAGTTTGGAGCCGCAGACAGAATACCCATAAAGTAGTAGTATATAACTCATCATTTTCTTATATTTTGACAATATCATTATTTATATTTTATAACTATTCGCTTAAAGCACATCTTTGAAAAACCTGCATACTTCCAGTCAATTAAGGTCCTGTCATCATACTCAGGTCAAACATAGTAGGTGGTTTCGCTACAGGATGAATTTGTTTAAATTATATGCTCAAAGGACTTTATTGTGTTTTTTTTAGAAGTCATGTTTTATCAGGAAAATATTCAGGACAATTACTGAAGCCCTAAGTATGGGGTTTGTGTCTTGTTCTTTTCTAGCTTCTAGCAATACTACATAGCTGGTGCTGGTTTTGGAAGGCATTGCATCATAAAACACAGTGATAACAGGATGGATAATCATGAAGTTCTGGAAGGCAATTAATCTTAACCAACTAGTAAATCATATGAAGATCTTGCTAAACACTAATTCATGCTGTGGTCATCATCTCCTTCCTCAACTATAAAAACTTAGTCCCCCCCCCCTTCTGCAATCTCTTATTAAATCTCAATCCTCCTCCTTTTTCAAAATAGTCTGCTAATGCTATCAAAAATCACAAATTCATGGTTTCTTACTGTTCAAACGTGGAGGAAAATCCAGTGCTTTCATAGCAGCTTTCCACTTGCTCCATGGACTTTCCCTCCTGCTTTCATCTACCCTCAGAATCTGCTCTGAAGCTTTGAAGACACTCCCCAATCCCATCCAAAACAAATTTAGAAGACAATACAAAGGAATTGAAGCCATCTTCTGTCTTGGCTCAAACCCAAATATGTACATGTTAATAAATCATTGGGTTCCCCTGTGAATTGCATGCTTTCTGAAGTAGCCCCTTGTTGTGTGTTTATGCTACTATGCAAAGGACTGTGTATTCATTAAAATGTAAATGTTGAATGTGGCTTTACAATTTCTTTATTTTTTAAATAAAGTACATGATATTATTTCTTACATACACACACACACTCCATCCTGCTCCCAGGCATGGGAAAACAGGAGAAAGAAGAGGAAAACAAATTGGAGGGCTGGGATAGAGAAGAAACAGATTGACAGCAAAGCTATCCTTCCATAACAGGAAGCGGGGCTGCATATAGTAAATGAAACAACAATTAATTGTGAATTAGTTTTATGACATCCAGCCACTGTATGATCCATATAGCAGACCAGTTTGGGAAGGCAATATTTATGAACCAAAGACAACTTATTTGACCCATATGTTGAAGCTGGTATTTGGTTTTTCTAAACCCACTGTCTGTATGACAGATTGCGGAATTGCTACTGAGATAACCATGTCTGCACTGATTTAAGGCAATGTAAAAGTTCAAATTTGTTCATTCACATGTGGAACATTATAAAACAATGCTGGAGAATACAAAGGATAAACATAGAAGGGTGAGCCATTCCTTCGAAATAAGAGAAGGACCTCACTGGTAAATCAAAGATGAACAAAGCATCTTTTTTAATACCAAATGTCTATGGAGATTCTCAGTCATCCAGGTCATGGTTGTCCCAAAGGTGCTTTTTCAAGAGGCAACTGGACTTTCTGGTTTTTCTTTGAAGATGTTTTGCTTCTCATCCAAGAAGTGAAATGCTTTCAAAGAAAAACCAGAAAGTCCAGTTGCCTCTTGAAAAAGCACCTTTGGGACTTTTCAATACCACTTTAAATTTTGAATTACAGATTATAATCCTATAGCAACAGCACAATATACAGCCCTCAAATTATGGTGCAGGAAGATGTGTGTGGCCCAAAGACATGTGCTAGGAATCTAATAATTCAAAATTAATGCCAAAGGATTAATTGGCTGGTTAATTAATGGAAAAAACAAAACCCAGCAACAAATAACTCGGAGACAGAAGGAGTTCACACAGATGGATGAGCAAGCAGCAAAATGCCAGATGAAACCCAAAACTGATAACCACAAGGTTATAAAACAGAATGTTAACCAAGCAAACACATTGTTGATCTCTAAATTATCCATTCCACCTTGTGAAGGAGTTGGAGGCATTATGTTGTCATCGTCATTGTTGTTACTGTTTTATTTAAGATGCACATTCAGAAAATTTAACCAATTCGAAAGAAAAAGAATACAGAGAAAATATAAGCAGCACGATAAGCAACAGAATGTTTTAAAATATGCAGGAATTCTGAATTTAATATCCAGAATTACCAAATGTGCTTTCCTTGATGGATATTTTATAGCCCACAATTCAGAGAGGCAGTCAGAGATCAAGTGTTGGCACCTCAGCTGGATTCCACTATATTGTGTGGAATATCTTTCTTGGCCCTCTTTTGTAGGGCCAGGCCAATACTAAGGGAGGAGGGAGAGGGCAGAGGAAAGAATTTCTTTGGCAAGCCGCAATTGCAAATCTAATGAAAGTCTGCTATCACTGTATCCTATGAGAGCCAAAACAGTGAGCAAGCAATTGAAATTGTAAGCATGGCCTCCATCTACTGTATCATTTCTCACCATTAAAATAAGAGATTGAGATGGATAAAATTGGTTTGATGGCAACAGCACTGAATACTTGGAGCATGTTGCCAAAATCCATGGACTGGTTTCAGAGTTTGTATTTACTGATTCGGACAACTGGTTCTAATGAAGAAAAAATGCTGTAAGTGCAAAAAAGCATTGTGCAAAATACTCCAACTCAATATAATAAGGAGTAGAGCTGTGGAAGTGGGTGACTGGATTCAGTGAACCTTTGGTTAACTCCATTAAGAAAGGGACCAACTTTAGACACAACCAACTTAATGGGCTAGTAGCAACATGAATCAGAGCCTTCAGCATGAAGTTTGATACCTTTTTTTGATGTTTGGGAGGCTCTCAGAGTCAATTGTAACTTCAATTCCATAGGTGGTGAGCTCTAAAGGGAAAGTTGAGTTGTGTGATGATGTAGCTGACATTAACATGAGTAGTCAGACAATGAGATTAATCAGCTCATTTTTCCTGCCTATCTCTTTTGGGTTAATAGGGCTAGCATTAGTTTGGACTTTACTCACATTCTCAGTTCTTAGCTTCTATAGAATGGAGTGGAGTGGAGTGGAGTGGAGTGGAGTGGAGTGGAACGGAACGGAACGGAACGGAACGGAACGGAACGGAACGGAACAGAACAGAACAGAACAGAATTCTTTATTGGTCAAGTGTGATCAGACACACAAGAAATTCATCTCCGGTGCATACGCTCACAGTGTACATATAAACAGCAAGTAATAGGTCATAGGCTGAGGTGGTATTCAGCAGGTTCTGACCAGTTCTGGTGAATCAGTAGTGGAATATTTGAGTAGTTCAGAGAACTGGTAAATACCACCTCTGACTGGCCCCACCCCATCTATTCTCTGCCTCCCGAGTCCCAGCTGATCGGGAGGAAATGGAGATTTTGCAGTAACCTTCCTCTGGAGTGGAGAGAGAATGGAGATTTTATAGTATCCTTCCCCTGCCACTCCCACCAAGCCATGCCACACCCACCAAGCCACGCCCACAGAACCAGTAGTAAAAAAATTTGAATTCCACCACTGGCCATAGGTCATAATCATAATTACAATCAATCATAAGTTATAAACAAAAATTGGTAAATCATAAGAAACCAATAGGAGAAGATTGTAGGAAGATGGGAAGATGAGAAAAGATGAGAAGTGCGACAGTGGTGTGGGAATTAAGTGTTGAGCAGGATGATTGCACAGGGGGAAATACTGTCTTTATGTATGGTTGTTTTGGAATTCAATGCTCTGTAGTGGCATCCAGAGGGGAGAAGTTGAAATAGGTTATGTTTAAGATGTGAGGGTTCTGTAGACATTTTCTCAGCCCTCTTTCTAGTTTGTACAGTCCATATTCTTTAATATGGTCACCCATAAGTCTTAACTATCCTGTCTTGGGCTAATGGAATCTTGCCTTTCTATCCTGATTCTGTCGACACAACTGAGAACTCAATTTGCCTCTCAGAAATATAAATATGGACTCAATATTTGAATTCTGCATGATTAGGAGAGGCTTATGCTTTTAAAAAAAATAAGAAGTCAATGACTGGCTGGCATACCGTCACTGTACCCAACTAGTATTGCTCTACGAAAAAGAAGAATGGGATGGAAAGGCTACAAATGTTCATTTCTCTATACTAGTTTCTCTGCATTCTGTTTCTGTTGCCTATTGTGTCCTTTTGCTGCCTCCCCTAACCATTGACCCAACCATTTTCTGTCATTGATAAGGAGGTCCTAGCAGTGGCAAATTTGTCCACCCTAGGGAACTAATGACAGAGGAGCTACATATACCATTCAGAAAGATAAATTAGATTTCATTCTTCTGAGCTCTCATTAAAAGAAATAAAGATTTGCTATGAGTCCTGATCAATCCGACACCCCAAAACCCATCTAGAGGAAAACAGAAGGACCAGGATTACTGAGCAGTTGCACCAAATTTCTTGGCATCATGAGATCAGAGACAGTATTGTCTTGACTAAGTAGAAATGTAAAGAAAAACGGTGTCCCCGCTATTTTCATTTTGTTCTACCAGAAAAACCAGGCAGCTTCAGGTATGCTGAAGTTTTCCCCTTGTATTCTATGGACTGGTCTTCTTGTTTTTCAAGCTAAATTTTGAAGAATCGTTGGCATAAAAGTTTTGCCTCCTGGCATATCTAAGAAGATGGACTCAGGATGGACAAAAAAAGATTCTCCTCTTGGGTATTCTGATGTTTTATTTCTTGCTGAAGAGGAAATATTCAAAGTGCTGGTTATTATCTTTCAGGCTTTTTATGGCACACATGAGGAAACTAAGGTGATGCCTTGCTAAAATTGAATCTGCCTGTGTGGCCTGGTCAGTAACAGAGATCCTGCTATTGGTCCCCTCCTTGTGAAGTTCATGGTCTGTGGGCCAGGCAAGAGACCTTTACATGGATGGTCTCCATTTGAGATGGTCACCTACCCCAGGAGGTATGGACCAAACTGCAGTATTCCTGTTCTATGGCATCTTTAAAATCAGTCAGAGCAACCTTGGCCTCTTTGCTTAAATGAATGCCATCTATAATGTGCTAATTTTTACGGATGACTTTTAAAAATGATTTACATCTGAATTTTAATGTCTTGACTTTGTGGGACCCCAGTCAGAATCTGCTGGGATTATGATGGGCTATACATGAATTAATAAATAGAGTAGTTACCCTCAGAAGGAAAAGAACAATGAATAGCAGAGACAATAATTTCGGCAATAGCCTCAACATGTTGCTCTCACGCCAGGCTTAGGGGTTTCTTTTTATATATATTATCTCCCTCCTGCTTAAATGCAAGCTCTAATCAAAGGTTCTTCCTACAGGCTTTCAGAGATGCCTATCCAGTTGCAAGGTCAGACATTCTCTTCTCAGCCTGCAGATGTTGTAATATAATTCTTTTACTAGACCAAAACCACATCACACAGTAAAACTCTTGTGACCTTGACTATCTGCATTTACTTTTAAAAATGTAATTCAAGCATTCGGCCTACATTAGAAACATAATGGAGGTTCATAGGAATGCCTCTGTTGCATTGCATCCAGTATCACATGAGTTAAATATTTGTATTTGAGATTTTAAATTGTAATGAAAGCCAAGTGTAAACCTCATGCCTTCTTCCCACTCCTTTATTTGCTGAAATCCACAAAAGAGTGAAAATTTGAGGACAAAGGGATCTTTCCAGTAGATTCTTCCAGACGAAGAAGGATTCATTTCTGTCTTGTAGGTCAGTGTTTCTCAACCTCAGCAACTTCAAGTGGTGGGGGCTCCAGCTCCCAGAATTCCCCAGCCAGCATGGGAATTCTGGGAATTGAAGTCCAATCCTCTTAAAGTTGCTGAGGTTGAGAAACACTGCTGAAAACTATCAAGGATTGTTTTTGTCCTTCTGATACTTCCAATGTTTGACGGCTTCCCCAACTTGACATTTTTCAAATCTGTAGATGTCAGTTCCCAGGTAGCTGGGGAAAAACTAGAGTTGAAGCTCAAACTTCTAGGCAGCACCCAGTTTAGGCTGAAATGTGAAAAAGGAGGAGCTGATTTCATAAACCTTAAATGCATTTCACACAAAGAAGGCAAACACTAAAGGAGTGTGAAAATTTTTGCCAGCCTGATTTTCATTGCAAAATAGCAATGACCAAAATATAAGGTGACCAGATTTTAACATTGGTAAAGAGGGACATTGTGGGCGTGGCTTATTTTGTGGGCGTGGCTAGCTGGTCATGTGACTGGGTGGGCGTGGCTAGCTGGTCATGTGACCGGGTGGCCATGGCTATGTGTATAGGGTAAGGTGAACAGATTTTAACATTGGTAAGAGGGACACCATTGTGGGCGTGGCTTATTGTGTGGGCGTGGCTTGGAGGCCATGTGACTGGGTGGGCGTGGCTAGCTGGTCATGTGACCGGGTGGCCATGGCTATGTGTATAGGGACTACTCAGAGGGCTGGAAAGTCATTTCTGACAGGTCCTCACACTTTTGACTGGTCCTCACACTTATGACCATCCTCACATTTATGCCCGTGCAGCATTCTTAACAACCATGTCACTCATTTCACAACTGCTTCTCTTCACCATGGTG
Organism: Pituophis catenifer annectens; assembly: GCF_029215685.1. Classification (NCBI taxonomy): domain Eukaryota; kingdom Metazoa; phylum Chordata; class Lepidosauria; order Squamata; family Colubridae; genus Pituophis; species Pituophis catenifer. The sequence continues at coordinate 154,292,027 of NW_027256881.1, read as the reverse complement.
ACAAGATAGGGCAAAAACATAAAATGTGAGGACAGTCGTAAGTTCGAGGACTGGTCAAAAATGCGAGGACCAGTCAAAAATAACTTTTTCAGCCGTCTGAGTAGTCCATATGCACAAAAGGACTAACCAGAGGGCTGAAAAAAGTCATTTCTGACAGGTCCTCACACTTTTGACTGGTCCTCACACTTATGACCATCCTCACATTTATGCCCGTGCAGCATTCTTAACAACCACGTCACTCATTTCACAACTGCTTCTCTTCACCATGATGACAAGATAGGGCAAAAATGTAAAATGTGAGGACAGTCGTAAGTTCGAGGACTGGTCAAAAGTGCGAGGACCAGTCAAAAATAACTTTTTCAGCCCTCTGAGTAGTCCATATGCATAAAAGGATACAGTAATTGAGAGGGATGAAGGAAGGGAAGGGAAATTAGAGTAGGAGTGACGGTTAAGAGAGGGAGGAAGAGAGGAGGAGAAGGAGAAAGGAAGAGGAAGTAGGGAGGAGAAGAAGAGGGGAGGAAGAGAAAGTAAGAAGGAAAGAAAAGAGAGGTGGTAGGTTTGAGGAGAAAGATTGCTGTACAATAAAAAAGATGAAAGGGAAGAAAGCCAACCCCAAACAAATATAAAGATATTAAGATAAAGAATGAATTGTTAAACTTTAAAGAATAAAAGAGAACAAATATGAATAAATAGCAATAATTAGAAACACACATACATACAATGTATTTTCTTTGAACAGAATATTTGGCTGGTTCACAAATTTAAACAGTGTTTAGTCATTTCAATTAAATTTACAATTTCTATATTTCCTTTTTGCCATATTTATTCCTCATCTATTTTTTTTAAAAAAACAATATTACCCTTCATCCTCATCTCTAATCTTAATCAAATTCAATTTTTCCCTTCTATTCTATTTTATACCCCTTCCCATTGTCATCTATTTTTATATCCATCCTCACATTGGTTAATTATGTAATTATGTAATACAGTTGTTTAATACAAATTCAACATTTTAATATAAATCAATTAGTTATATAACTATCTTTTTTGTATATTAATCAATATGAACATGAATATTCCAATTATTTCCATGCAATCCAATTTCTTACAAATCAATTAATTATACTTACCAATAATAATAAACCAAATAATTTCCCCCATATATTCCTCCAAACCACAACTTAACCATGTCTGCTTTCAACACAGTATACAATTAATAATATCTCAATTATTACAATTCCCTAGTTAAAAAGAGCTTTTTTTTCTTTTGTGTTTTAAAATCTTGAACTCTCCTCTTTTGCGCTAAATAATTTTCCATTGTTTGCACTTACCTTTTTTGGTGAGGAAAAGGAAAATAAATCTGCTGCCTAATTTTCCAACGTTGCAAGCAAACCGCAAAGCCAACAGCCTGTTTTACTTTCAATTTCGTTTTGAGCTTGGTTTGCACAAAGAGGAAAAAAAAACTGAGCAATTTAGCAAGAGCAGAGCCCTGTGCAAATCAGCTGAGAGGGGGAAGCCGAGCTAATTAACGTAGGGCGGCCCTTTGAAGCCCCGCGGCAAGAGTTTAAACAGGTTTTTTCCCTCTAGCCATCAGCGGGGATTCAGGAGGCAGCCGGGAACCAGGAGGCAGAATGAAAAATCGGGACTTTTTTAAAACGCCGCGGGACGTGGGACAAATTGCTCAAAAGCGGGACTGTCCCGCCAAAAGCGGGACGTCTGGTCACCTTACCAAAATATGCTCTTTTTTTTTCTTTACCAAGGCAAACAGGATAAAACAGATGATTCCCCAAATCATCTTGGTTACTTACACTGAAAAAGAGAATAGTGTTCTGTTTGGTAGCATCCTCTCCCCAAAGGGCTGCCATGTCCAAGTCCACTGAATGATAATATGTGTGGGAAGAAAGCAGTGCAAATCTGGAACGTGTCCATCAGTATGGCCTGTGAGTAGGAACATAAGCTTGGCTCCTGGTGACTGCCTGGACAAATCTCTGCACTTTTCCAGACAAGATTTCACTTTTTTCATAAGTGACCTCTGGTTAACAACAACAACAACAACAAAGCCTGTTGTATCCAGTCTTCTTGTTGCATAACTGACTAATTCTTCAGAACCAATAAATCTTTAGGCCTCCTTTCTCTGTATGAGTAAAGTAATGCCTGAATAATTCACTGTTTTTCACTAGCATTGGTAGGAAATGATACAGTCCTCGAGAGGCCAAGCGAAGATGTTTATGCTCTTAATTTACCTGAAACATTTAAAGCATGTGCAGACCAAACCATGGAGATTCTAGTAAGGTCTTATTACACAGTCACTCTTTGTAGCTTAGCAAATCCAATGTTAGGGGCACTGTAATTAGCATGTACTTTAATGGATCAGGTCCAAAGAGCCCATCCTTCACCTCAGAGTTATTGTTGTTCTAAAGACTGATGGAAAAAGCAGGTAGAAGCTATGGTTTTTCTCCTTTTTGTGCTCCCCCCCTTTTCTTTTTAGAGGGGGGACTGATTTAAAAATGATGGATAGTTTTCATGTGGTATGAAACGTAATGTTTTCTTTAGCACAGCAGGATATTCTGTTTGCAGAGTTTAACAGTGAAATATTATGCATATCTACAACTGGCCTGCTGCCAAAAATTAAATGGGGGGAAAAAGCCAGAAGATATTGCGACTCTGAACCTTAAAATGAATGCAGCCCATACAACTAATGAGCCATCTTTAACAGAAAACTATTTATAGTAATATATGATCGCTGTCATACATGTCAACATTTAACAAAACAGTAAATAATTGCTCATTTGAATGTTACCACGGACTTTCATTTGGTGTATTACATATAATATACTGCATGTTCAACGCACAGTGTTTTTAAAGCACATTCATTTTATCTTCCCTTCCATAGGCCAAATGTTTTATTAAACTCAAGTTACTCACTATGTAAGGAATATTTATGAAAAAAATATGCATGCTAAACTCTTGTTTGGCATCCAGAGAGCAACATTTGGCAGGCCCTATTTATCTAAATTCAGAACCGCTGCTAAAACCACCATCCGCCCCACCTTCAGCTGTAGTCCATCATTTAGGATGGAGAAGAGGGCAGATGGTGGGGGAGAAGCTTACTCATTTCCACTGCAGTGGGGACAATATGTGCAGAAAATGGTGCACAGTTGTGGTCTTTGGCATAGAAGGCCCAACTTTTCTGTTCTTATTATTTTTTTGTTTGTTTATTGAATTTTTATGTCACCCATCTAGCCTAAAAGGCAACTCCGGGTGTTGTTCTATTGCAGTTCAGGTGAGATGCTTAGTACTATAGTTCTCACACATGGTACATATGTGAATATGAATAGTAAACAGTATGTGTCAGAGAAGGGCAAAAACTTCTGGATTAGAGCTATGAGCAAGAATGTCCAAGATTGATCCTTGGAGCAAAGAGAAGTTCATAAAAGGTGGAGAGAGCTGGGATAGAAAAGTGTATGACAGTTGTGCCTCCTATATGCTCTTCTTTGGTGATTTCAAGGAACTCTGAATGCAACTTCTCTCACATACTTGTTATCCTCCATATTTTCCTGAGTCTCTTTTCACATAGTCCAACATTATCTGTTGGAGGTAAACTATTCCCAATGTTCCTTAATATTTTCATTGGGGATGGATGGGTGGGTGGGTGGATAGATATCTATCTTGAAAAAAAAGTCAACTTCTTGGCTACTTCTCAGTGTTTACTTTGAGATTTCTCTCTTAATACAATAGAAGAATTTGGATATACATACCAGGAAAAAATCAGGAGACACACACTGATTCCTCAAACTGAGAGAGCTAAACATTGGGATGATGAATAAATGCACAAGAATGCCCATACTACGCAGTCATAAGTACAAGAAAACAAGCTGAAAAATAAATTAATGATTACATAAAACACAAAAACACATAGATTCTTAATCTGTGATCCATGGATTATTGGTGGTCTAGGAGGGTACTACAAGTAACCTGTATGTGTACATAAGAATGGGGAGAGACCATCATCAGTGATCACCATCTTCATCTTGTATATTTCTTATGTCCAGCTAGATGACAACACTTAGCTGACCTTGAACAGCTAAGCAGAACTGGATGTAATTAGTACATGACTGGAGGATCACAAAGAAACAACAGGACTCTAAGATAAGCTAAGTAATAAAGAGAAAATATCCCATAAAAAAAGAAATTTCTTTAGAATTGCCAGAAAAATGACCGAGACTTGTTACCACAGGTCAGACTTAGCTGAAAAGAGACTTTGCCTTAATACCTTGGATAGCTTATTATTTGCAGCTCAATTTTTGTCAGAAACATTGGTTTGTAAATTTAATATCTCTGAATTCAAATGCTGCTTTTACCTGACACTAGCATTAACCAATGTTCTTCACACATCTGGCAGTCAAAATGAGACCATACCAAAATTAATAGTCTGGAAATGCTTTTGGTGACAATCTACAAGTCTGCATTATGAAAAAGGGTTGGGAACTATTGTATAAGGTAAAACATTTATAAACAGTAATTAATACAGTGACAATTATAGTACAATTTCCAAAGTAAAATAGCAACCAATATGCCTTTCCTTGCTGGGGAAAAGAAGGTAAACTATCCTTAATGTGTGGTGATTTTTACTTTTGGAGCGTTGCCACAGGGGAAAAAAACCTCTCACATGCTAGCTGGATTTCAAAAGACAGGGGTATATGTAAGAAAGATACAACAGCTGGATGAACTGATTTACATTGGAGAAAATAGACCATGAATTGGAGCCAACAGTGGTTTCGACCTTTTATCTTTAGGGGCTGTTTCCTGTGAGGTTTTTTCTTTCTTTTTACAATTGCTTATATTATGTCTGTCAGCAAAAATGTTGAGTACAGATTTGATTCTTACTTGCAAAAGTATTTAACATCAATTATGCATATGCAGGCCATAGTATTCTGGATGGTTACAATTTTCTGCATAATATTTCCCATGGATCTCATAATTGCACTAAATAAAGCCATTAGGTACAAGCCATGGATTTGCCTTATTCACCCTGAACTAGAAATGGAAAATTTAGAAGTTCTAGGCTGGATTCATCCAAGACACCTAACCAATTTAGACCTATAGAAGTTTTCACAAACATGTTAAGCTTGGTTAGCTCTATCTGGATTCAGTTTTTTTTTTAATTGTCTAAAATATTATGTAGACCCAACCCATTATAGCCCAATGCATTGTCTGAATCAGGAGAATGTGTAAATTCAGTAATCAAATTAAATACGAAGAATATACTCAATGTCATTGTTTTGAGGGGAATTAAGGAAGAAGAGTGGCTAAATCTGAAGCTACATTCTCTTTATGTGTGTCATTCCAAGCCACAGATTAGAATTAAGTTTTAAAAGAGTCATTATTCCATTTATAGCTTTTTAGAAAGCAACAATAAACATTGTCCTAATTTTTACACAGTTCAAATTACAGGTTTGTTAATGAAAAGGCCAACCTAAAACCATATCTCAAGAATTTATGTTATGACCAGGCTACACAGAATTAAAGGAAATCACACTCAGCAAACTGACTTCCAATCATAGTATTCATTTTTGTCACCTAGCCATGATTTCTGAATTCAGTGAGCACATTCTGTCATATATGCACTTCCCTAACCCTCATTAGATTGGATGGTAGTTTAAATCTGTGGTAGCTTAAATCTGCAGAGACTTTTATATGAAGATTTTCTCACAAAATATTTGCCCAACCTTTGGAAATTTCTTTTACAGAATTTTCTGTTTCTGCATTATAACTTTCCCATATAGTACAGTGAAAAAAATGAAAATAAAAATAAATCAAAGGAAAGAAAAAGTCAAATTACATCTCTTCTGGGAAAAGCCATCCAGCAGTTCCTAAATCTGCTAAGTTAAGTGTGTACAGAAAATGAGAGTTATTAATATAGAAGAGGAAAATGTTTTTAGTAATGTTGCAGTTTGGTTGCATTTGAAGGGAAGAGAGTTTATAACTAGAGTTTTATATAATTTGTGAGGCAAAATAAGCTCTGATGGTAGCACAGCAGATGATAAAGCTGCAGCAGAAACCTTTAACTCAATGGGATGACTGAAAGAAGAAATGTATAGCACAGAACCAGATGGGAAGCCATCTGGTGTGACAAAATTAGAGTGCTGGGGCACCTTAATAACCTTATTGAGACTTAAGCTTTAGAAGTCAGTATCTACTGTAAGATGAGCCCACAATCCAAATTCAAATCCTGGTCTAATCTACTATTATTTTCATGAGTGGCATGCACTTTTATGTTTTTATGGATGAAGGAAAAAGCCAAAATCTGCCACTTAGAAAAAGCCTCCTATAATCTGCAAATTGGGAACTATGGTTAAGAGCTTGCATTTCTGATTTCAAGTTGGCTCCAGAAGTTGCTTTACTGGCAAGCATTTAGCCATGGTTGTAAGTTTGCTTGGCATGTAAAACTGCACTTAACCATCCTGCTTGTTTTATTTATATTGAGGAACAATTGAGCAGCATACATTATTCATCCATTAATTTAGATAAACCAGGATGTGTGATTTAGTTTGATATGTGAATGTGGCCTTTTACGAACGCATGGAGTAGTCGTATAAATATATTTCAGGCAGGTCGGGAATGTTCTATCTTTGAACAGTTTTTCATTTGATAAATTACATCACATGTGGTAGTTTGCTTATTTTCCCTGGCAGCTAGGATCGTTCTAAAAGGTCAATCCTTAGGAGATCAAAAGTTCTATTTAGATCAATTTGGGGTTATTAGAATTTGTAAATGCCTAACCTATTGCAAGGAAGCACCCTAACTGGTTCTATGCAGAAGGTCCTGTATATGATTGCAGCTGCCAACCTAAGGAGTCTGAGGGCTTCAAGGAGTAAACAAATATACCCAACTCTTAGGCTACCTTAAATAATGCCAAATATTCCAACCATAACAGTAGTTGGAGCACAATTGTCTCCAACTTGGTTAGCACTTGACCCTGATTATTTTTAATTTTCTGGAATTTTCTACTTCTTCCAGAAGATTAAGGGCAAAAGAAGAAAGGGACGACAGAGAATGAGGTGGCTGGATGGAGTCACTGAAGCAGTAGGCGTGAGCTTAAATGGACTCCAGAGGATGGTAGAGGACAGGAAGGCCTGGAGGAACGTTGTCCATGGAGTCATGATGGGTTGGACACGACTTCGCAACTAACAGCAACAAAAACTTCTTCCAGAAGATGCCAAGAATTGAGTTTGCAATGTTGCAATGCAATGCATTGTTCTTCATTAAACAAGAGTCCTGTCAAATTTTTATTAATGGGAATCTCTCCATGCCTTTATCTGGGACATAAAATGCTTTACCTGAGAGCAGAGCAGGAGAAAGATGAAACAATTTTAAGTGTCTTTAAACAGCAGGACTTTTGAAAGAATTATTTGAATTTTATGGTTTGGGCCCAAAGTGTCTTTCTGCCCTTGGAAAATGCTTCTAGTTGTAGAGAAGAATTGCAATATAGCTCATAGCAAAGCAATGTGACATAGTGATAAAACTACACCAAATATGTACTTTTGCTTGTACAGGGTTGTACAAGAATTATGATAAAACTTACATTTGGATTCTCATTTTTCTCAGGTGTACACCCATTTCTATCTGCCTACTTATATGTAGTGTAGCTTCTTTTTATGATCCATATTAATTATCCTCAGTTGTGATGAATTTGAGTGTTATTATATCATATACCCACATAGTTATGGGTTCTTTCATCTCATAGTTCTGCATCATTACATCATTCAGAACACTTTGAATATCTAAACAGAGCTGAGTTTGGGTACACCAAGTTTGAATGAACAAAGTTTGGTCAGTTTGGAATGAAAATGGGATGAATAAAAATGGAATTAATTTCCACCACCATCTTTGGCCATACTTTTCATGAGCCCGTTCCAGCCATAATTCCTCAGGTTTACATTTAACAGGATTGCTCTCACCACTCCCACTCCTGGTACAATTCTATTGGCCAAATTCAAAGAGAACTTAGAAGATAGCAACTCAAAAAGACTCTTTCAGTCTGATTAAAAGCTCCAGATTGTTGGGCAAAGCCCAGGAAGCAGGCAGTATTCTCAAGCTGGGTAGCACAGGAGAAAAGCCTGGCTGGTGAAGGCAATAGTAAAACACTGGAAATCTGACGGAAACTTCCTCCTTCTCACTGCATCTATATCTCTCACTCCAAAGGACCCTTGCCTCAAAGGTAACCATCAATCAATAATATTTATAGGTGTCCTCCAGCATCTACCACAGGGGTGTCAAACTCACTTCATCACGGCATCATCACGTGATGTATCACAACCTTTTCCCCCTTCACTAAACCTGGCATGGGCATGCCCAGTGCGTGATGCACGTGGCCCGTGGGCCGTGAGTTTGACACCCCTGATCTACCAGATTCATACCAGATGCCTTCAAAACCTTTATTAAAACATTATAAAATGCCTAACAATTACTTGGTCCTTAGATCTCATACAAGAACACCGACCCACACTGAAGGTTTTGACATTCTTAAATTCCATCAGAGTCTGTACCTCATGTGAACTTGGTCAAATATTGTACAATGTTGTGAATCTTTGGTGAAATCTTCTTGGAACTTGTATAAGTGAAAGCTGCATCAGTGAACAAGAGTGCTGGGATTAGAAAAGATAGCTGAAAGAAGAATTAGAAAAGTCAAGCAGCTGTATATCCTTCCCAAGCTGTCTACAGCTCTGTAGCTCACCAAAGTTTTCATTCACTTGGGCTAGTGCAACATAGCATTCAGCATCTTTTTAAAATCCTAGCAAAAAGTAGTCTTAACATAGTATGTCCAGGTAGCAACTCCTTTTCTTGAGCATTTAGAGATGTGTATTCTTTGTGCAAGTTAATCATTGCACTGTCCAAACATTTACTTTTGAGAACAGTGCTACTAATTATTTTTCATTATTCTTAAGGTTCTTGAGTTCCAGCCCAATGACTGTACAATTTACCTTGGTCTACTCTGAACATGAGTAAATATGGTGACACCTTCAAGACTTCCACTACAGCTCCCTTGCCCATTTTTCTCTCTTTACAAAAATCCCCCACTCAATTTCTACTTGCAGTGTTTGAGAAAAATAATATCAGCAACAAATTTTGAATAATAATTGATGGCAATTTTGTCATCATCATCATTATTACTATCACCCAGAGCCAATGGAAATGCTAAGCCTTTTTCTAGTGCATAGCAAACTGTATAACAATGCATATTATATGGATAAAATATGTATAGGAATACATATTTTATGGAAAAATTGATCAAAATATGTATTTTTTTGAAGGTAGCTAAATTCTGTTATACTATTTGTAAAATTAGGCAGACTCTGTCCCATCAATTATTATATCTCTAACAGTAATATGCTATTATGTCTTGTTCTGTTTTGTATATTTAAATGTTTTATTTTTTAATTCTGGTCTGTGACTGTAATATAAGACTGATTGATATCTATTTAATGTTGGGAGATACCAATTTATTTTCAATTTCAGGTTCTTTCATAGGACACAAATAAATATTTTTAAAATGATACAGAACAGAAAAAAATTGTTGACCCATGCTTTTTAATAACCGATACTTTCTGTGAATATTTACTTGACCCCAGAAAAACTGGAATATATATCCATAAAACTATGATATCTATAACATAATAGTTGTCTGTCAATATTGTAACTGAAATGGTAGATTGGTAAATGTATTTTTGGTTACCAATATTAGACGTGTCCAAGTCATTTGTTTGAAATAAAGAATTGTATAATTACTATATATGGCTATGATAATTTGTTTTAATTCAAAAGCTACAACATTGAGAAACTTGTCATTGCTTAAAAATCAGTTTGACGCACTTCCAAAGCCTGTCAACATTCCTTTGGATTCAGTTTTGCTCCAAACTTCCAGAACCAAACCAAACCAAACCAAACCAAACCAATCTCGATTTACAATCTTCCTGTGGATAGATGCTGGCAAATTGCTGTCATAAAAGCACCATATCATTACAAGGACATGTTGTTATGTAAACATATTTCCCTCTGTGATCAGATCCATGAACTGAATTCCTTAAATGCCTGTTACCTTTATAAAATCTTAAATATGGCAGAGGAATCATGGCATAATTGTCTATAGTGGAAGGAGGAGAGAATACGGTTACCAACATAGGATATCAGAAAGTTAAGCCTCCCTTTAACAACCATAGAAAAGGAAGTCACACATTTGACAATTTCCAAGTTGCCAGTGCTTGGCTACCCCCTGCTGGGCTGTTGAAGTCCCAGGCCTTTAAATACCAGGAGGAATATATAATGTAAGACAGCACTAGAGAAGATACAGAGCCAACCAACATTATCTGTATTCCTAAAGGAGAGCAGATTTTATTTTCTTAGCTATGTTAAGCAATGAATAGCTGTGGCAGTAGAGCAGTTGGAGTTTAAACAAACAGATATCAAATTATTTGTGATGGTTTCCTCAGAATATTCATCGGTTGGCTGGAGAATTCTCTAAAGCTCAGAAACAAAGGTGTTCATAAAAATAAAATAAAAGCATATTGCTTGTACATACTTAGTACTTACCATATTAAATAAAAGAAAGAAAAAAAGCTACAAAACTATTGAGGAGAGGGAGTTAAGTCGAGAATCTACAGGGAAATATTTATTACATTCTTCCTGATCCCAGGGGATGCTTGACAGACAACTTGAGAATAACTTTTAACCCACAGGGAAGAAACTCTTTTCACATAAGCTTGTGCTGTGGAATTTGATGCAGAAAATTTGCTTCCAGATGTGGCCAACTTTCAAGTTACTAAATTTTAAAACCAAATGGGAAGAAAAGGAACAACTTGCTATAAAATGTAACCCAGCTGTATGTGTCAAAATCCAGGAATATGTAAACACAAGTGCGAAGGGGCCATAGAGATTTGCCAATGGTATAGCAGGCACTTGACTATTATCATAAAATTTCAATACTAAACGTTTTCCCCCTTCTGTATATTTTCCACCATAAACAAAAAATAAATCAACACTTCAACTGCATAAACAGGGCCTTAATATTTAGTCATAAAGTCCCCTGTTATGTCACCATCAATTTGTATCCAGCACATAAGAAGGGATAAGAAAGATGTGTATTAACTAAGTATCGCTCAGAAGAATATTTAAAATATATTTACTAACAGATGAACACACACACACATGTGCATATACACCACTCTTAACCTCTTTAAAAACATAATTTATTTAAATGCAGTACAACCTATATATGAGAAAAGTGTCTGTGTGTTTGACAGGAAAAGCTATTGCTTAACACATTGTAAGCCACCCTGAGTCTCCGGAGAAGGGTGGCATATAAATTGAACCAATAAATAAATAAATAAATAAATAAATAAATAAATAAATAAATAAGGAGGAGAAAAGAAATATAATAAGTATCTATGGATATTTTCAATCATCCAAGTCATGATTATCCCAAAGGTGCTTTTTCAAAAGACAGCTGGACTTCCTTTGTTTTTCTTTGGAGGCATTTTACTTCTCATCCAAGTATGGAAGAAGCTTCTTAGATGAGAATCAAAACATCTTCAAGGAAAAACAAAGAATGTCTAGCTGTTTTTTTGAAAAAGCACCTTTGGGACAAATACAGTAAGCATTTATAAAATGGAGCCATATAAATATCTTCTAACCAGACTGAAGTCGATATAACATCTGTCTATTTTTCCTTGCACATCTTTGTGAGTAGGGAGACACTCAGGAAAAGAAAATCAAAACAGAAATTTCAGCAGCAAATTTTAATTGCTTTTATATAGTTTGGCTAACGTGACTCTCAAAAGAATCCTGAAAATTGCAGTTAAATGAAAATGCCAATGTTTCTCAAGGAGTTTTTTCTATGGAGAAGTATGGTCAAGATGACTGTTAAACCATTTTAAGTTTGTGATGCAAATGTGCCTTTCAAACATTTTGAAAGTTAGCAAATAATAACAGTTATTTGTTATCCAGTTATCCAGACAGTTAGCAAATAATAATATTACTTCATAAACATCATTATTATTTATATTTAATATGATATATAATTTTTGGAGAGTTGCATTGAATACTAAAACAAATTCAGTCTCACAGTTAAGGAGGTAGGCTATATTGCTGATCCCCAAAATGATTTTCAAGATATTTCAAGAAGTCAAATTTGAACAACATATATCAGAATACAAGGCCAATAATTTTTACTCAATTATCTGCCTTTGATAAATGAATCATCAACATCATCATCTTCTTCTTCGTTTCTTCATTTCTCTCTCTCTCTCTCTTGTGTTGCAATCATTCTTTTATAGAGATATTTCCCTCATCCACAGCCCTTTCAGTTCATCATTCTACCAAACTTCTTTTTTTCATACTTCCCAGTAACTTAACTTCACAAATTTCAGTGGCAGTCTATAATATAGTTCGTTTCATTCTATTTTAAGTAGTTTCGGCATCCTCTTTTTGTATTCATAATTTTTGGAAATTAATTTATCTCCTAATGTTTCTACATGTAGGGATTGTACTTCCTTTTTTCTGAATATGTCCTGTTTTCATTCTTTCACACACTTCCTTTTTCTCTGTGCTCATTTTTCCAAAATTCCACTTTTGACACTTATCAAAAATGGTTTATCTCACATTCAGAATCTTTCATCTCTCTTGTGCCCATCAATAATGTCTCATCATAAACAATCAGATCAGTCATGTCTTTTCATTTTCGTGTCTTTTCCATGTGTATATATGAATAGATTTATGCTTAAATCATTCATTTGAAACAGACATTTTTCTAACCAGATGTTCACCAGTCATCATTCTCCTTCCTTCTTGGGACTTTAAATGACCCTGGCACTTTTTTTTCAATACGTCTTGCTCTCACCCATCAATTTATGGCCCCTTTATAATCACATTTACTTGGAATGTTGTACTATTTTTCTGCAAAACCATTCATGGTATTTTCCATTACTTCCTTTTACCAGAATAAAACATGCAGTTATGACTAATTTCTAGTTAAATATAAACTCGTAAAAGTATAGATGAGACCAATTAATGTTTTCCAATATACAGATAAACCTTTTTATTCCCACACTTTCACTTCTCTGTAAGTATGCATCAACTTCATTCCAGCAGTTCAGGCTACTTTCATTCAAATGAATTACATTCTTTCCTTTCTCATAGTCTTCCAGACTCATGCATATCAAATCCATGCTCTTGAACATTGATATCCCAAGTCATTGACTTCCATATGCCATGATTATCACCATGTTGGCTTGTATGTCACAAGCTCAGACAAAGGCCAATTTTACATCAAATTTTCCCCAATGTTATTTGCTGGAATAATGCTGAAGCTGAACTTGACTACAAATAAATGAGGCTATCTTTCATTACTGTATGCAATGGGATTACAGTTTAAAATATATCATCATCATCATCATCATCATCACTTCTCAGTCCTTTTGACTAGAATAAAGTGTACAGTAATTTCAAAGCTTCCATTTATTAATGCATTGGTTTCCAGATAGTGCTGATGTTTCACCAGCCATGTTACTAGCTTCTTTGGAGTAGAGCTGAAACAGATTTTAAACAGCAGATCTATGCAATGTCCTATTATTGATATTGATTTTAACTGAACACTTTCATATTTTATGCATGATGGGCATTTGTGAATATTTGGACTCTTTTTTTTTAATTTTTTATTATATTTTTATTGTTAAAGAATAACAAAAAGAAAAAAAGACTTTTTTTGACAGCTGAATGAAGATGCTACCCACAGTCTTCAAGGCCACAGAAAGTGTGTCATCATCGAACATTGTTCCCATTCCTGATCCTTGTTCTGCTATAGGTATGAGATCAGAAAATGGTGTGGCCCAAGTTAAGAAAAAGAATTCATAGATTCTCCTAGCTTCACTTCTTTCACCAAGCACACTCTGCTCTAGGGAAAAATAGTTATCAAGCACGCCCCTTAATGTCATGGTAGTGGGAAGTTTACGCAGTGATGAAACTGATTTTTCACATGGAAAGTCATTCAATTAAAGATGGCTTGTGCTAAAAGGAATAAAAGCCTTGGGAGCCTTGGTAGTAGAGAAGGGCGGCATATAAATCAAATTAAAAAAAAAAAAGAATTATCCCAGTGCCCATTGCCTGTTGTGTGGGCTATGGTTGAATTTGAATCTACTGATCAGATAAAAGAAATAGAGGAGAAACTTGAAGCTATTAAGACTGTTGGACAAGCAGGTACAAAAACATCCAGGGAAGTGATTGAAGCCCAGGAAATGGGTCCCTCATCAGTCAACAGGAGTGCTGATTTACCACCATCTTATCATGTACTTAGGAGGCAAGGGCTTGGCAGCACAAGAACATAACAGCCAACAACATAAAAGCTGTCTATCAACACCTCAATCAACAACTAAAAAGCCATACACAACCAGGAACCATATAAATATCACACAGAGAATAGCCCAAAGCAATCTAGAGAGAAGTTTCCTGGGGATAGGCTCCAGCACAAGTTCCAAAAACTCAGAAGACTAAACCTCTGTTCCTGTGACCGACCCAAATTGCATCCTGGTATGTATACATTTGGAGGCTCAAGAATGGGTGAGATTTCCCAAAGGACATTTTGTGATGCCCCTGAAAATAGTGGTGTATTATATCTAATATAAGTTCTACCTGAATTTATATCCCGCCATAGGGTATTCTCCTAAATATTCACCTATAGAATATTCACTTAAAAAAGCATGTTTTTCATTATTCAGAATTTCTTTTTGCAAATCAATCAGAATTAATCTAAATACTAGGTGTACTTTAAAAAAGTCCAGAGGAGAGCAACCAGGATGATTAGGGGACTGGAGACTAAAACATATGAAGAACGGTTACATGAACTGGGCGTGGCTAGTCTAGTAAAGAGGAGGACCAGGGGAGACATGATAGCAGTGTTCCAATATTTGAGGGGCTGCCACAGAGAGGAGGGGGTCAAGCTGTTTTCCAAAGCACCTGAAGGCCAGATAAGGAATAATGGATGGAAACTGACCAAGGAGAGAGTTAACCTAGAAATGAGGAAGAACTTTCTGACAGTGAGAACAATCAATCAATAGAACAGCTTGCCTTCGGAAGTTGTGGGAGCTTCATCACTTGAGACTTTCAAGAAAAAATAGGACTGCCATTTGTCAGAAATGGTATAGGGTTTCCTGCTTGAGCAGGGGGTTGGACTAGATGACCTATAAAGTCCCTTCCAACTCTGTTAATCTGTTAAATCTGTTTTTTAAAAAAACTATGAAGACCAAGATGGTTTATGCAGGGGCAATATAAAAGGAATTGATCATTCATTTAACCTTCCTGAAAGGATCACATAAAATGAATTCAAAGAACTATCTAGCATTTATAAGCAAGGAGATGAAGAAAAAACTAAAACTTAGTGGTTGACCAACAAAGAAGAAAGTCCTGTGTTCAATCTCCTAGATCCTGTCCCTGATACAATGAACAACAGATGTACAAATTGAAGCTATCACTTGCCCCATGAATAGAAAACGTTCTGTTTCTTTCTCATTGCATGACTTGTGTACAGTGATACCTTGATACTCATCATTAATTGGTTCTGAGAGGTGTGATGAGTACCAAAAACAATGACTACCGAACATGTTTTCCCCATAAAGAATAATGTAGTGAGTCGCAAGGCAGCTGACACCAACAAGTTCTAGGTTGTTCATTGAGTACCAAACAAACAATGAGCACCAGGACAAAATTTATCTGTCAAAATGCATTGTGTATCAAATTTGATGAGTTCCAAAGGTGTTGAGGACCTAGGTACTACTGTATTTACAGATTGTGTGCACATACATACTTATTCCAAAGCTTCTGGTGCCTAAAAGAGGAAAGTAGCAGTGGCAGCACCCTACATTCACCTATGCAATACAATTCTATATATGTCTATTTAGCATGACACCCCCCACCCCCTTGGAAGTAAGCCTTGAAGATGAATCCAAAATTCTTATAAACATTCCAGCATCAATTATTGTATACAGAAGAAGCCAATATTGCATCTCTGCAAGAAGACACCATATCACTGACACACTGAGTGAGTCCAGTAAAAGGTAAGCCTGGTTCTCTATGGGAACGCTATGGAGCCAGAGCTGTCTCTATCTTTCTCCATATAGGTTTTTGATTGGTTTATACAAATGCTAACACTGCTTCATGTTCAGCTGGTGTCAAACTATGACAGTCATGTATAGCTCCCATTGAAATAATTGGGTTTTAAGCTTGTCAAGCATCACTTAATCTGCATTCAATTCTCTGGTCAAGATTGATGCCTATCTCATTTTTAAACAAAACACAGATCCTTCTTTTCCTCATATCCTGTACATGTGGAAGTTTCATGGCAAATTCTTTTCCTTGTCTTCTGCATAAGACAGTTAAGATTCTAGGATACAGAACCGAATAACATTATGTTCACACATTTCTTTATTAGATGCATGGAGCAGAAACCCTCCTTCTCCAATTTGCAATTCTAACAGGGTAACTATTTTTTTTATTGACCTAGGAACAGAAGAGTAAATTCTAATCTAAAAAGAATTTCTACAAAGCAGCTGTTTCTTCCTGTGAGTACTGGTACATTTCTACCCTTTGAATGATCTCTGCTTTTGTATGCCTAATTAAATTTTAGAGGTCCCTTGCTCAAATAAAGATTTATTAGCTGTTAAAACCCTAGCATAATTCTTCTACCACCTACATGCTCTCCTTTAACATATTTACAAGTATAAAGACTTATTCACTATAAAAACATGAATGATTTAATGTCGCCACATTATTGGTGTCAATTACTAAAATCCAGGCCTAAACTATAGTTTTTTTAACATATTTAATTGTAAATTTGTCATCTTTTTTTTTTTTTTAAAAAAAAGAGATTCTCTTAATTTTGAAGATCAAGTTGTTCAAGTCAACCAAGGACCTTCTGAAGACTGCCTTTCTGAGAGCAGAGTTTCTGAGAAATTAAGACCCACAAAATAATTACAAGATAATCCCTTATATTTTACAAATCAAACTTCCATGTGAATCATTTACACCATGCTTATTAAATGTACGAGTATAACAGAAATTTGTCATGGATGCTTTTAGGAAGGACAACTGTTAACTTCTATTTATCTGGTGAAATGATGAGGTGATTCCATAGTCATTAATTCTACTCTTCGCTCATTTTTTTTTCTCTTTTAGCCTGTGTTTTTTCATAATTTTAAAGTTATCCTGACATACCATAACATCTTTTATTTGGTCATCTTCCAAAATCTTCTCAACTTGATGGTTCCAATAGTTTTTACTACATTCAAATCTAAACCTCTGGCAAAATTTCCCATGAATAATTTTGGCAACTCAGTCATGACACTAATTGTAGTCAGCTTGTGAAATTTTACTGCAACTACCAATCAAATGGTCAATTGCTTCATTCTTTCTACTACAAAAGCCACATTTGCTGTTATTTGTTACATGTTGAATGTTCAACTTCACACAATTAATTAGAGAAGCCTGTTCTTGTACTGCTAAAATTTAGTCTTCAGATTCTTTCTTTAACATTCCTGATCTCAATCATGCAGGGGTTTTATCAGCTTTTGCATCTATAATGTTAAAATATTGACCATTGATCTGCTTGTTTTTCCAATTAACAAATCAGTTTTCAATTGTTTCTTTTCTGTTTTCAGACTTCGCCTTGTTTCAAGACTTTCCTTGACTGATTTCCCTCAGCAAAGGTTCTTGGCTTTTCTTAATGTAGCCATTCAAGCCATGTTTTTCTTCTTCCACAGTTTGTTTCAGCTGTAATAATATTTTACTCCCTGATCAATATTGCCTTTTGGGTGTATAGGATTATGCATCATTATAGTTTTCTTCTGATCCAAGTTATCAAGTTCCATCTTGGTCCAGTCAACTATTTCTGCTGTATATTGAGTAATAGGGAATGCACAAGTATTAACTGCTTTGATGATGTTTCCAGTATTTAGCTTTGATTTCAAAATTTTCCAGACTTGTTTGATTATTAAAGATAATAATATTAATACTAACTACTATTACTCAAATTCTGCAAACAACCAATAATTCTAATACATGGAAAATTTACAAAATGTTTGCAAACGTGCAGATCAGGTCTTACCAGAACTAGAGTTCGGTTGTGCTGAATATTTTCCTAAAAGTCTGATGGGAAGAAGAATCAGGCAATAAATAGTTAGCCCCATATTTTTGGTGAGTTGAAATCCATCTGCTAAATCCACTACTGTTCCTTGATCCCTTCAGAACTTAAAAATAGAAGAAAAGTAAATTAAACATTCTTTATATGAGTATACCTTAATAAACTGCATTACAGTAGTCCTTGACTTATGACCACAATTGAGCCCAAAATTTCCATTGCTAAGCAAGATTAAGGATTGCCAACATTATCGCCAACATCCAATGACAGATATGGCAGAAAGAGGAGAAGGAGAAGGAGAAGGAGAAGGAGAAGGAGAAGGAGAAGGAGAAGGAGAAGGAGAAGGAGAAGGAGAAGGAGAAGAAGAAAGATAGCTCTTAAGTGAGTTTTGTTCCATTGTATGACCTTTCTTCCATCATTGTTAAGCAAATTACTGCACTTGTTAAGTGTGTAGCATGGTTGTTAAGTAAATCTGACTTCCCCATTGATTTTGCTTGTCAAAAGGTTGCAAAAAGGGATCAAATGACCCTACTAGAACACTGCACCCATCACAAATATATGCCAGTTTGCCACACATCTGAATTTTGACCATGGGGATGCTGCAATGGTCGTAAGTGTAAAAAATGGTCATAAATTATGTTTTTCAATACTGCAAGAACTGTAGTAGTAGACTACCAAAGAATAAAATCCTACCATAAAAATCCTTCTTATTCTGTGTGTTCAGTCATTGTTGAAAGATACTTTATTACAAGAATCCAGAGACAATTTTGTCTAGAGGCATACTATTTAGGGTGACTGGTTTTATGTAACGTAAGTGTTACAATTAACCCTATAGAACAGACAGATAGATTTAAAGTAAATGAGAGCAAATTTCTCTTAGCAATATACAATTCAAATGTGTTTATTTCATCTTCTCCAAAACAAAGCAAACAAGTCAATTTATATGTGTAGACATCTATATAATTTCTTTCCCACAATTTAAGATCTACGAACCACAAAACTAAAACTAAAATTATACAGCCATCTGTTATTTGAACAGCAAGCATTGTATTTTTCTCCCTAATTATATAGGATATTGCAAGATACTGAAGGAAGAAAAAAAAGATTATTCTTGCAAGACTCAAATCGTGAATGCTTAAAATACTTCTTGTTTAATAATTGCTGCTCTTCATTAGTGTGAACCAAAGGCATAGTCTATCTGAGACAATAACAT
This sequence comes from Pituophis catenifer annectens, assembly GCF_029215685.1. Taxonomy (NCBI): domain Eukaryota; kingdom Metazoa; phylum Chordata; class Lepidosauria; order Squamata; family Colubridae; genus Pituophis; species Pituophis catenifer. Next base: position 154,272,633 of record NW_027256881.1, on the reverse strand, counting down.
CTGTACCCCATATTTCATTATCACCAAACTTCACATTTCACACAAAAAGAATAGCTAGCAAAGCCTTACAGCTTTAATTAGTTTCTACCATAGCTGTGAAGGTCAGCCAATTATTGTGTGTGAAATTTCAATATGAAGCGGCTGAATTGAAGACAGCATTGCAACATTGTGAAATGTGTAGTGCTGTAAATCGTGTGTGTGTGTGTGTGTGTGTGTGTGTGTGTGTGTGTGTGTATTCAGGTATTCACAATTTTAAGGTTCATTGACTAATTTTACATGTTTCAGTAAAGGGGGAGAAAAGATATGATTATGGATGTTGTCTTATGCTCTTTCACTAGCTGTGACATAATGCTTAAGAGATGGACCCCTCCTCTTTTAAGGGATGAAATGAAACCCATACATATGAAGCTAATTTTATGATGATATGAATCACTTCCTACACTTCCCAATGCTTATTGTAACTTAAAAGGGCATTGTAATTTTTCTAAATAGATTCTTCTTTGTGGTGGCTTTGAGAAGATATTAAATACATTTCAGTTTAAAGTGAGATAGAGTTAATGAATCTCAGTGATGCCGGAGTAGTGCGTAACTCTTCAGAAGTACTACAGTTATGTTACACAGATCTGTGGATAAATGCAAAGTTCAAACATGAACTTTAATTTCGTTTATTTGTTCTTCTGCTGTTGTAGTGGTACTGATACCTTCCAAAGAGAAAGTGGAATGAAAACTTTCCAAGATAAAGAGATTAAAAAACCAAAATAACTGTTGATTATGTGCCATCAAATTGGGGTCAACTCATAGCAATTGCACAGAGAAACCTTCTCCGATTTGAAATGTAAGTGCCACTGAATTCAATGCTTATTTCCACTTCCAATAAATGCTCAATACTAAACGCATTTATTAGCTCACAGTCTTCAAGTCTTAGAACCTCCTTATTGGTACAATAGAAAGAAAGTCCCAGTCGCCTACTAATATCAGGCAGATAATGTAAGGAGTGATTATAAAGCTTGCTTCAGCAGATAAGAAGCTGTTTCTAGAAATTTACAAGCCACCAAGGATCAAAAAGCTTGCATTCTGGATTGGTCTAAAGGTGAAGGCTCTAAAAAGGAGATCAATTTGTCATCTGAAAAGCTCACACTTCCGTGATTATAAATAATCTAGTCTTTCTCTACAGTCAAAAAGGTGAAAGATCTAAATCATAAGGTTATCTAACTATGTTTCTTATGGTTACCATAAAAAAAGAAAAGAAAAGAAAAGAAAAGAAAAGAAAAGAAAAAGAAAAAGAAAAAGAAAAAGAAAAAGAAAAAGAGAAAGGGAAAGGGAAAGGGAAAGGGAAAGGGAAAGGGAAAAGAAAAGGGAAAGGGAAAGGGCAGAAAGGTTATTTATTCAATGGTAAGATCAGAATTCAGATGCTTTTCCTCTGAGCCAGTGGTGAGATGCTACCAGTTCACCCCAGATCGGGCAAACTGGTAGCAGCGGCAGTGGGAGCAGTGGTGGGATTCAGCCAGTTCGCACCACTTCGGGAGAACCGGTTGTTAACTTTCTGAACAGTTTGGTGAATTGATTGTTGGAAGAAATCATTAGGGCAGAGAACCGGTTGTTAAATTATTTGAATCCCACCACTGGGCGGGAGGCTCCACCCACCTGCCCGGACGCTTCTGCACAGAAGCATTGTGTGCACGCATGCACGAGCAAACTGGTAGCAAACTAAATTAAAACCCACTACTGCTCTCAGCTCAAGTTGGCAGTCATTTAACTTCTACACTGTGTAAAAATGTGAAGACTTCAGTCTTCTATAATACACCTTATAGGTAGACAGTTTGCATGGATTTTGTCCTAACAGGAGAAGAATACATTTAATAAGCAAGTAAAGTTTCCTCAATCCCGAGACAGAGTGATCTCTGCAGAATGTAAGCCTGGTGCATCTCAATGATTCCATCTACTATCTTCAAGGGCCCATCTTTTGTCAAAATACAAAAAGAAATGGACCTAGTTGAAAATCAGCTGATGTGTAGCTCTTGTCGTTCATGTTCATGTCCAACTTTTTGTGATCCCCTGGACCATAGCACGCCACATACACACCCCATCCTCCACACTGAGTCTGCTCAAATTGATGCTAACTGTGTTGTTGACACTATCTAACCATCTCATCCTCTGCTGTCCCCTTCTCCTTTTGCCTTCAATTTTTCCCAGCACAAGATTCTTTCTTTTCCAATGAGTCCTTTTTTCTCATTTGGTGGCCAAAGTATTTGAGCATTTTTTTCAGTATCTGTTGTTCCAAAGGACAGTCAGGGTTGATTTCCTTTAGGATTGACTGATTTTATCTCTTTGTATTCCAAGGGACTCTCAAGAGACTTCTCTAACACCACAATTCAATAGCATTAATTCTTTGGCGCCCAACCTTCCTACTATAGATTTTGACTATATGGGACCTTTGTTGGCAAAGGTCCATATAGATGTCTCTGTTTTTTAATATGCTATTTAGGTTTGTCATAGCTTTCCTCCCAAGGAGCAAGCAACTTTTAATTTCATGGTTTTAATCACCTTCTGCTGTGATCTGGGAGTCAAAGAAAATAAAATCTATTACTGTTTCCATTTTTTCCCCTTCTATTTGCCAGGAAGTGATGGGACTGGACACCATGATCTTAGTTTTTTTAATGTTGAGTTTCAAACGAACTTTTGCACTCTGTTCTTTCACCCTCATCAAGAGGCTCTTTAGTTCCTCATTTTCCACCTTTAGAATGGTGCAGTGGTGAAATCCAAATTATTTTACTACTGGTTCTGTGGCCGTGGCTTGGTGGGCATGGTGGGGCTTGGTGGGTGTAGCTTAGTGGGCATGGCAGGGGAAGGATATTGCAAAATCTCCATTCCCACTCCACTCCTGGGGGAAGGATATTGCAAAATCTCCATTCCTACCCCACTCTGGGACCAGCCAGAGGTGGTATTTGCCAGTTCTCCAAACTACTCAAAATTTCTGCTACCGGTTCTCTGAACTACTCAAAATTTCTGCTACTGGTACTCCAGAACCTGTCAGAACCTGCTGGATTTCACCCCTGGAATGGTGTCATCTGCATATCTGAGGTTGTTCATAGTGATGTGTAGCTATTAGTGACAATGAAGGAAAATACTCTCTGGCCAAATTAAATCACAGAATGAGAAAAGGCTAATACAATTTTCCTTTCTTTTTTAAGCAAATGAGTATATGTAATCTATGGCATAGATTTATCTTATTTTTAAGAATCTCTTCACAGTAGTATTCCTTTATTCTGTGATGTATTTTAGCCTTTATTGCACTGAAAATCAGTGTTTCCCGTTCCGAAACTAACAGCTAAACTAAATAATATACATTATTCATATTGTGCAACTCATTTCTGGGTATTATTGACAGAATTATAAACATGTTTCTTTGTCTTTTTTAAAAATGTACATTTGGCCATTTGTTTATTTATTTATATCCTGCCTTTATTATTTTTAGAAATAATTCAAGGTAAGAAATTTACCTAAAGCTCTTTTTTCCTTCTATTTTCCCCAAATCCTGTGAGGGAGGTTGGGCTGAGGGAGATTCACTGGCCCAAAGTCACCCAGCTAGCTTTCATGCCTAAAGCAGAACAAACACTCATAGTCTCCAAGTTTGTAGCCTTCACCACTATGCCAAACTAACTCTAATGTATACTGTATGTACCAAATTTCAGTCTGGACTGAAATTTTCAAGCACAGAGATGGGAAAACTTCAACTTATCTCAGCTTATTTGTTTGGAATTTCCCCCTCCCAGACAGTAATGTAGGGTTACCAGATTTGGGCTGCAAATTTGTAGATGGCCACTAGAAGGCACCAAGGAGTACAAAGTTCTCATTTCTACCATCTGCTGCTCTTGCAGTTGTTTTCTGCCCTGATAACCATACTGTATCTAGATGGAACAGCATAATATGAATTGTATGTATCATTACATTTAGCATAACAAACTGAAACCAGAGGAACAATATTTACATTTTAATGGTGACACTGAATGAAGGTCACAAATCTGATTCTTGCTCCTTCTCCTTCTTCATTTTTATACATTGCAGCAGTGATGAAATCCAATTTTTAAAATTACCGGTTCTGTGGGCATGGCTTGTGGATGTGGTGTGGCTTGGTGGGCGTGGTAGGGGAAGGATACTGCAAAATCTCCATTCCCACCCCACTCCAGGGGAAGGATATTGCAAAATCTCCATTCCCACCCCACTCTGGGATCAGCCAGAGGTGGTATTTGCTGGTTCTCCGAACTGCTCAAAATTTCCGCTACCGGTTCTCCAAAACCTGTCAGAACCTGCTGGATTTCACCACTGCATTACAGTCATCATATATACAAGAAGTTGTGATAGCTGTCATTCTGTTAATTTTGCATTTTTGTGATTTCATGACAGCTTCAGGATTTATATTATGGCAATTTTAATTTCTGTTACTTATTTTTGGTAAAAGGGAAGGGATGTAAGTTTGGGTGTAGAACTGAAGAGTGACATTATGTACTCGGTATTCTCTGGCAATTATTTGGCTGACACTTCTATTGGCCAGAAAAAGCAAGTGCTGGTTTAACTATTTTCTTTTCTTTTGGGGGGAGTGAGCTATAGATTGCAGATATGTAAACTTGCCCATTCTTATAATGCCCTGTTAGGCATTATGGAATTAGTCAGAATATCCTGTCACTTCTATATATGTTTGAATTGTGAAATCAGAAGAGGCAATTGACAAAACATGGTTGTCTGAAAATACCCTAAGGAAGGAGAGTTTAGGAAATTAAAGCAAAGCTATTAGTGGCCTCTGATATACAGCTAAACATAAGAGATGGGAAACCAGTCCTTTGGAACAATGACAATAGTTCAGTGGAACAAAGTCCAAACATTTCAGGATGTCCAACCAAAACATTTCAGCTGTCCAATCAATACTATAAAGTGTTGTAAACCAATACTATGAACTGTTGTAAGAAGAACAGAGAATTTCCCTTCTCTGTTACAGAGTCATCTAATGCATGGGTCTCCAACCTTGGCAACTTTAAGACTTCTGGACTTCAACTCTCAGCTTTGCTGGCCGAGGAATTCTGGGAGTTGAAGTCCACAAGTCTTAAAGTTGCCAAGGTTGGAGACCCCTGATCTAATGGACCTAGGAGATGTGCCTTCTCTGTTGCTCTAGCTGCTCTTTGGAACTAAAGGCCTTAGCCCTGTCATCCTTCCATAGATGTGAAAATTTGGTTTTTCTTTCAAACATTGGAGCAAGATCTTATACAAGCACCATTCTATTGTGCGAGTATTTTGCCATATCCATCCGGCTATATGTTGATTATGTCTTGTAATATTGATTCTGTATTATATGTATCTTATGTTTTGTCCTTTTTAGTCTACCCTACCCAGAATCACAAACTGTGCATGGGACAGTTTTATAAATTCCATTTTTTTAAAAAAATATTGTTTCCCTTTTTTGCTCAAGGATTGTTCCTCATGTATTTCTTTTTTCCCTCGTGTACTTTTAAGGACCTGAATAAAACATGCATTTATATACAACACCATTTGCAAATAGTTTGTACCCTGAAGACTCCTACAATATTTATTCTTCATTATAAATGGAATATTACCTATATTGGCCAGAAATAAATTTATCTCAATGGTAGGTACAAGATTCTCTGTTTTAGATCCTGAATGAAAACTTTTTCTTTTTCTTTTTAATAAAAAGAACTTCCCTGAGCCCAGGATAAAAGTCTCAATAATAAGATTGTAAATACCACTTGACAAGGATACTTTTCCCCATGGTATTCAAACCATTTCATTGCTTTCAAGATCTTTAAAAAGATGGACGTACAGTCTAAGTACATGAAAGCATAACATGTTCATGTGGTATTTACCTGCTACACATGACACCTACCTACCTACCTTCCTTCCTTCCTTTCCTTCCTTCCTTCCTTCCTTCCTTCCTTCCTTCCTTCCTTCCTCCCTCCCTCCCTCCCTCCTTCCCTCCCTCTCTCTCTCTCTCTCTCTCTCTCCATCTCTCCCTCTCTCCCTCCCATATATCCTGAGATATAGGGCTCAAACAGGAAGTTCTAAAATTCAGATATGAATTTGTGAAAGTGAAGAAATATCAGAATATGCAAGGGATTCACTTTTGAATAATACCATGTGTATTTTCTGTTCCCTGCTCTGGATTGTGTCAGTGTGGATAACATAGGCTAGTCACAAAGGGATGTGGATGAATGTTCATATAGTATCAGAGAACAGCTCTGTAGTGGGGGAGGCAGATACTCTGTGTTTACTTGAGAAAGGTAAAACTAAGGAAAGAGTTTCTCTCCAAATGTCCTGTTCCCCCCCACCATACTTTGATTGCCAAGTCAATCCAGCTGATGAGAATAATGAGTCTAGACTCTCAGTTCACCCTCTTGGGAGGCATTGTGATCAAAGGGCAACCATTTGGCACAATTTTCTGCATGATTTCAATGGTACTTTCAAAACAAACACAGAATCACATTCCACCCATATATACACATCTATCTATGGCTAGATAATGATGTATACTGCTGCTCTAAATGCCAGAAATTTGATTATGCTTACACTTACATATATATGTTGACAATCCTAAGCCATGTCTGAGATCCTGGAAATTAGATTTCTACACCTTATCTAGTAAAAGCAGGCAAATTTTCTCAGGCCACATCCTTATGCAGTCAAAATTGGCACCACCTATGCATAAGAGCAGGGGTGGGTTCTACTTACCTTTACTACCGGTTCGCAACGGGGCCGCGCTTCACAGAAGCATTTTCATGACATCAGGGTCATGGGTGGAGCCTCCAGCCGGTTTTACTACCGGTTCTATAGAACCGGTGTGAACCGGGGGCAACCCACCACTGCATAAGAGGAAAGCATCACAGAGTAGATAAAAGTTTGAAAAACTTGACATTTCTTTTAATTTTTTTTTTAAATATTAAAAATCACTATTATGGCTTATTTTGTCTTGCTTTTGGTTTTCTTCTAAATAATTTAATCTAAAATATTTTTGCTTTGTTCTAAATAATTTAAATAATATTTAAATAATATTTAAGTATTTAAATATATTTAAATATTAAATTTTATAGCACTTTTAACTATTGTTGTCTGTCCTGAACTCTATGTGTGTATTCACTAGAAGAGTAGAAAGTATAGTTTTTGAGCTTTTTAAAGATAGAAATTTCATTCAGAAAAAACAACAGTGGAGTCGAGTTTTGAGAAATGGCTAAACTGATGTCAAGTTTGACTCGCAAGGTGCTTCTTTCTGCTTGCAACTTGACAAAGAAGCTAAGGGAGGGGGATGGGTAGGATTGGAATGTATGGGGAGCTGGGAGGGAGAAAAGGAATTTACGTGAGCCATTTGTAGCCTGAGAAAATCTTGCAAACTCAAGGTCAGATGCTGAAGATTTTGAAAGGTGCAGACTGTTTTCCCAGTTACAGTTCTCAGAAACAACAATAACTAAATATGATCCTAGTTTGGAAGTCTGGGAATTGTAGTCCTAGTCAGGGGTGGGTTCTAAAAATTTTTTACTACTGGTTCTGTGGGCATGGCTTATTTTGTGGGCGTGGTTTGATGGTCATGTGACAATTCTTTAGGATTTAGCAGAGCTACTGGTCTATCAGGCTTTTAACTGCTTGCAGAGCTGTACCGGTCTACCCATTTGTTTTTGGAGGCACTGATCAGCTGTAGGGCGGCCCTTTGAAGCCCCACAGCAAGAGTTGAAACAGTATTTTTCCTTCTAGCCGATCAGCTGGGACTCGGGAGGCAGCGAATAGATTGGGGGCAGGGCCAAATAAAAGGTAAGAATAATGGGGTGGGTGGGAGGGCCCAGTTCCCGAACAAAGAGAACCGGTTCGGTAACGTCATATTGTCACTGCTACTGGCTCGGCCAAACCGGGCTGAACCGGGAGGAACCCATCACTGGTCCTAGTATATCTGGAAGATGCTGGGTTAGAAAAAAAAGTTTGCATAGGGAGTAGGGTTTGGCTATCAAATCATCTTTAATGTTATGCCTGGGATGGGAAAAAATAAACTAATAGTTATTCATGATATGTCCACCCAGGACCTAGCAATTTTAACAGTACAATCAATTAGCTTTTGAGGGATTTGTGATAGATGTAAACAGTGTAAACAACTTCTCTCCCCATATCAAATATGTCCCTTTTTTACATCCACTATTGGCAGCAATTAATTTACTTCCTAAATTAAGCAATATGTGCTTTAATAGATTTTGGCAGTTTAGTAAGCATGCTTCTTAGACAGGCTTCTCATTTTCAACCTAAGCTTCAGTGGAATGTGATCATATTTTGTAGTTTGACCCATGTAAAATCTTAAATTCACCATGTTCTCCTCGAACAAGAGTTCTGTGGTCACCAAAACAAACTTATCAGATGGATTCGAGATTGAGTTCCATGGAAGTCCACGCTGTAATCCTTACAAATCATCAGCTTCCATGAAGAGCATAAATTGTGCTTACCATAGTACTATATTCAAATTTCAGGCCAACTGTTTGTCATCAGATTAGAATGTGATGACATTAAAAAAGATGAGAAGCAAAAGCTGTTCAGCAGTTTTAAATTCATAATGACAGCCTGCAGGAAATAGAGACACCACACCAAACACTGTTCATTAAAACAGACACACATCCTCACGCAGATATGCACAGACGGTACATCCAATTTATCAAAACCAAGAACATAATTATAAAGCTATCAGATCTGGCCTGCAAAATTCCAGATGGCCATGAGATGGCAGAAAGAGTCAGATTTTTCTGAGCTGTTTGCTGCCATTAAGTGGCCCTCTAAATTTTTGCAGCCCCGATCAGAAAGTCCTATAATGTCACAACCAAAAATTCCATAAATTCCAAGGCCTTTGGAAAAGACTGTAGTCTATTTTAACTTCCTGGCTCAGCTACGCAGAATTACAAGTTTAAGGAGACTTAGTTCACTGCTTCTGTTTTGACTGGTACTTTGTAATTAGTTTATCCCCGTATTTTCTATTAGTCATGCTTCCAACAATTTAGGGACCACAAACTCAAACACTGGTCTGATTCATGCACTATGCTAAAATATATTTGGGTTCTGATTTTGTCTTTATGCTGTGCAAAATCAGCCAATGTGGTATGTAAGTCATGGTTATTCATTTTGTGTATGCACCAGTTAATTATGGATCATTTCTTTATTTATTTAAAATATTTACACTATCTCTTGCTAAAACAACATCTTGAAATGTGCAAACCATGCCACTGAGTCCTTGGCAGAAAAAATGCTATTTCTACTCTTTTGAGAAGGAGAAGGTTTATTTTCAGAGTAGGATCATACTATCGAATCCAAAAGATTCTTCTGTGCTGCTTTTCTTTTGTGAGATGTTCCACAAAACACAAAACACTGCACAGAACAGCATGCAATCAACTTACATTTGAACAAACTTTTGGACCCTTTTGTTAACTTGTTATCAGCTTTTGATCTTACTAAACAGAAATGGCAGAACGTTTTCCATAATCTGGCACCCTCCAAATGTATTAGGATTACAGGTTCCACAACTGTTAATTAGAAAGTTTGTCATGCTGGCTAGGAATTTGAAAAGTTTATTTATGGAAATCATTTGTAACCTCACCCTTCAGTTTGGAAATATTCAAAAATGGCAATTATTATTATTATTATTATTATTATTATTATTATTATTATTATTATTATTATTATTATTATTATTAATAATAATAATAATTATTATTATTATTATTATTATTATTATTATCTTTTATTCATTAAAAATGAAACTCCGTCAACTGGACATTTAAAAATGTGTCACAAATACCATTGACTGGTGCTAATGGTTGATACGGGTTGCTGCCAGCGTCCTAGGTATCAACCAAGTACCTTCTTAAAATATATGATGTTCCGAGTAGCTCAGTTTTTTGCAGTTCCGCTGGTGTTATTGCAGGAAGCTGCAATGTCTTGAAGTGTTTTGTGAAATTCTTGGAGATGGTACCAAGTGCTCCGATGACAATGGGTATCACTGTGACATGTTTCATCCATAGCCGTGTAGTTTCTATGGCCAGGTCGCGATATTTCATGTTTTTTTCCAGTTCTTTTTTTTCAACTTTGGCATCTCCTGGTACCATGATGTCAATAAATTGTATGTTTCGGTTTTCAACAACTGTGATATCTGGCGTGTTGTCTTCCAAGTGGCGATCCGTGTGTATTCGAAAGTCCCACAAGATCTTCACCTTCTCATTTTCTATAACTTTTTCCACTTTATGTTCCCATGACTTTTTGGATACAGGAAAGTTGTATTTTTTACATGACCAGTGGATTAATTTAGCAACTCGGTCATGTCTAGCTTTGTAATCAGTTTGTGTGATTTTGCTGCATTCACATATTAAATGTGAAACAGTTTCAACTTTGTTGTTGCAAAGTTGGCAGTTTGGATTGTCGGTGGATTTTTGTATCTTTGCTTTCATGGCATTAGTTTGTAGTGATGATGATTATTATTATTATTATTATTATTATTATTATTATTATTATTATTATTATTATTATTATTATTATTATTGAAAATGACTCAGCATGCAAGATGTCCAGTCATCCAACCTAAACTAGGGAAGAAAAGGCTATAGTGATGTTTGTCTCAAACTGATACCCCCAGAGACCTTGAGACCTTGTTCTTTGGGGGACAAATATTTGGGATTTTATTATTATATACTTTATTCATTAAACATGAAACTCAGTCAACTGAAACTTATATAATAATAATAATTTTAAAAAACACCGAATATTTGTTGCCTCTAATTTAGGTTAGATGACTGGACATCTTGCATGCGGAGTCATTTAGAGTTATAGTAGAAGAAGAAGACTATGGAGAATTTGATTGTTTTATTCTGTCAGTAGTGTTCTCATCTTGGAAGCAGAATTGGGCCAGTAGCCTTTGACTTGTTTATCACAATTAAAAATACTTACTCCTTATTCATTGTACTGATTCTCACATTCTCAGTGAAAATTCAAAGCAAACTTTGTGACTAAAGCTGATTCTCATTAACTTTCCTTTTTTGCTTGATCTGGGAAAAAAATCAGTAAAATTCCGACTAAATGAAAGTCTAGAATTGCCTTCCCTAATTTGATATCCTTCCAAAATTTCAGCCACAGGATTAAAAGACATGTTGGTTGGGAAACACTTAATTCTTTCATTGACTCTTCCATGAGGGAGTGTGTGTGTGTGTGTGTGTGTGTGTGTGTGTGTGTGTGTGTGTGTGTGTTTGTGTGTGTGTGTACCCCTTAAAGAAAATTTGAAAGAAAACAAAGAAAAAGAAAAAAGAAGTAATAACAATGTGATGCTTAAAGTAAGAGTAGGTCTCCTAGAGTAATTATTTTATGTCTTCAATGTTTTCTTAAGGACCACTAGGGAGGAAGGAGGCTAGTCATATCTCCATCAGAACATTCAAAACATTGTTGATGCCACAGAAAAGCAGAGAAATGCCTTCTAGACTTGACCTTCATCACTTCTACAAAAGGTGAATATTAGACTTAGTGACAGCACAATGTTGGGTTTTGTAACAGGCAGTGTGTTCTGATGCATCTTTCCAGTCAACCTTCCTATCAAATTGCTATTTAATTCAGAGATATTTCTATAATGTTGACTGCCTTTGTAAGCATGGAAGAGTTTATATACACGCAATAGAATATTTAATCCCACTTAACTGTAGGCAAAGTAGCTACCTAAGATAAACCACAAAATTGTTAAAAATCCCAAGTTTCAATAAATGTTTGCTGATTGTCAGAATAGGCCTTGGAACTGAGAGATCACTAGCCTTCCAACTTTATGAACTATGAACAATATTAAGACTTTCCCATTTCAGTGGATGTTTGAGTTTCTAATCTACACTGGTCTTAGATTTAGAACATGCATGTTGGCTAAGTAGCTGTTGGTGAAGTATTATCAAATGCATTTCAGCAAAACAGTCCTTTTAGTTGTGAGGATAAAGCAGTATTCACTCTGTCAATAGTAATTCCAAGAATTCATAAGTCAAGAGTAACCTTAACAGCCCAATGTATCTCATTAGACCATTAGCCCCTGACCTCATAAAGTTTGGAACTCTTCTACTTACTTACTTTGTATGCCTACAAAAGGTGTCCAATTTGTGGCTATCTTGCTGGGCAGTTTTAGATAAGAGGAGTAAAAAAGCAACATGAATCTCTTCCAGGAAGCAGACTTTCACATTGGCTATGAGAGCTGCTTGAGCGTGAATTCGTGCAATGTTGACATGTAGTATTAAGGAATGCATCTTTAATCTCACCGCAATAACCAGAATGAAGCCAGTGCTGCTGGCACATTTTAATGGGCGATTCCCTCCAAAAGCAGCCCCTGCTTGAAATTCTGCCTGGAGTCTAAATTAAAGTCAAAGCCCTAGTCAGTTAACTGAGCTATAACATATGAAGAATTGATTTTCTTATTTTCAGCTGTCAGGCTTGCTACAAAGAATGAGTTTTAATTCTGGGGATGTTATTAAACTCCTTGCTTAACCGGCAGAAAAATGGAACTGCTGGAGGAGCAAGTGTGGAACTGCCGTCGGATTGAATGACACCTGTCAGAGTATGATGAATGACCCTCCCTGCCCCACAATCCCATTCTCTGTCAGTCAGGGAAGGACCATTAATCTTCATCGAGGACCTGTCACGTTAGGCAACCAGGATGCCAAAAACTCCTCCTCCCTTTCGCCTCCAAGACACATGTAGCAATATGATGCTCTCATCACCAGCACGATGGCGTATTTGCATAATCTTGCATGACTTTCTTCCCCCCAGAACTTCCTCCTCCAATCCTACCCTCTTCCTCTGCCAAAGCCAGTGTGGGAGAGATGTGATTAGACAGATGGAGTATGGGCCAGGCTGCCAGCTACCAAACCCCCTACAGTGCTTGATGAGGAGCAGACCATCTATACAAACCAATCAAAAAGCTGGCAGTTCAATTACAGAGTAATAAAGGGACATTCATCATTCAATTAGGCACCTGTCATGGCTCCACAAAAGGGAAAACTTCTAACCTGAGACTCTAGGGAAAAGAGGCTACAACCAGTAAGCAGAGGAACAAACGAAGGAAAAAAATATTAAAGGAGGAGCAAGAACAGGAAGGCAGGAGAAAAGACAAAGTTGATTATTAACCAGAAACCCCCTGCTTCCCCCCCAAAAAATAGAGTAAAAGTAAAGGAACCTTTCAGCAAAAATCAAAAGAAGACCTTCCAAAGATGAAGAGACTAGTCCTTAATGCTAAGTCTTGCCAGAATATGTGTTTATCAATGTATTCATTATCACCTAGCCCAACATTGAATGTGCCCCTTGTAACTGGTTCAAAAGGAGGAAAAATGGCATTTCAAATGCTAACAATGATAACAATAACAAAAGGCAAGCAAGTCAGATGTTAACAATTTCCTTACTCTTATTTGGGCAGGGGGCTGAAAAGCACAATCAAATTATGATGTATTTCAGAAATTGTCACTTGTCAAGGTACAGATATCACTGCAACATATGTCTGTCAATTGGCACAAACTCTGACAAGAGGAAAAATTAGACAGCAAAAAAATGGTGATGCCTTGTCAAAGACCTGCTTATTAGTAGAATCCTATCACATAATCAGAAAGCCTGCAGATACCAGTAGCAATAGCAAAAGCACTTAGACTTATATACTGCTTTACAGTGCTTTACAGCCCTCTCTATGCGGTTTACAGAGTCAGCATATTGTCCCCAACAATTTGGGTCCTCATTTTACCCACTTCAGAAGGATAGAAGGCAGAGTCAACCTTGAGCCTGTTGAGATTTGAACTGCCAAATTGCAGGCAGCCGGAGGACAGCAGAAGTAGCCTGCAGTACTGCATTCTAACCATTGCGCCACCGTGGCTCATCAGTAAGAATAAGTTCACAGTAAGTGTGAACTTGCCACCAACAGATACGCATCTTCTTTTTTTCTTTTTCCCTAGTTTCAAGTTCTCTCAATATTACAAAACATATCGATATACATATGATAGTCAAGTGATTTGAACATAGGAGGAATGCAATGTAGGACATCTTCTTGAGCTGGTGCTGGTATTTGCTTTAATTTGCTGTAGTTGCAAATTACAATGATGATCAAACCACTGATTTGCTTTAGAAAAAATATATATCTTGGTATCCTAATAGCAATGTTAATAGGGGAAAAATCTGATTGGTCTTCTAGATACTATAAGAATAATTCAGTCAGTTCATAGTCAATTTGATTATTCTAAGCAAGGGTAGACTAAACTAGACTAGATTCTGCAGGAATTAAACTGAGCTCCTGATACACAGTGAAATGTTTCTTACCAAACATGAGGTTAGTAATGTGTTTAAAAAAAAAAAAAAATCTACAAAGTCAAATAGACCTGTTTCTCAGACACTACATTTTTAGATACCTTTTTTGGATCATAACCCATTCATAAACACACGTGTGCAAACTACATATAAACATAAACTGATTAAATAAACTTAAAAGAAAACTATTTGCAGGGTAAAGTATAGATGTTTTTATAGCTTAGATAATATGGTTCTTCAATTAAATTCTATATGGATTTTTAAACTATTAGCATTTCTGTATGTTTTAACTAAGTAGGTGCCAAAGCATTTAGCCAATTTACATTCAATGCAAAAGCTCTTTCTATTGATTGTTCATGTTTCCTTTTTTGTTAGTAATAACATTCTGATACAATATGATAAGGAATAATGGATGGAAACTGACCAAGGAGAGATTCAACCTAGAAATGAGGAGGAACTTTCTGACAGTGAGAACAATCAACCAATGGAACAGCTTGCCTTCCGAAGTTGTGGGAGCTTCATCACTTGAGACTTTCAAGAAAAGATAGGACTGCCATTTGTCAGAAATGGTGTAGGGTCTCCTGCTTGAGCAGGGGGTTGGACTAGATGGCCTATAAAGTCCCTTCCAACTCTGTTAATCTGTTAATCTGAAGTGAACAACCCTTATTTATATTCTGCTTAGACATAGATCTGTGAATTGCTCCTGCAGCACAGTTTTTTTTTTTTGGGGGGGGGGAGTAATCCTAATGTATTAAACAAGTAAAGAAATTTTATTGGCAAGGCCATTGCAGATTCAGATCCCATCCCCCCCCAAAAAAGCATAATATGCCTGCTGAAGTGGAGAATCACAATCCACAGAATGTCTTTTGACTTGTTCAAAACTGGCAGCTCCTTATATTTCCAGCTGAATACTGTCATACTTAACCGAAATTACAGGAATCAACCAAGTGAATTTTGGAGAGCACTGGACTCAATCTACAATGTGTCCTTCTCAGCCCGTAGCATCTTTAGGCCTCTCCTCCATTAATTCATTTATGCATAAAAATTATGAATACTCTAGAGAGATTATGGAATGGGATCTGTTATACTTTATCCCACTTTGCAACAGCACTTCCTTAGCCTGTGCCATGCCTACAACAGTCATCTCATTCAAGATCCCTATTAAAGGGATGTGCATGTGTGTTAGAGAGAGAGAGAGAGGGAGGGAGGGAGAGAGAGAGAGAAGTCATCTATAGTTTTATTTATCTTCTTGTGACACCCATCAGGGCCACCATTTTGTGAGAGTGCTTATGACATACTTTCAAAGTTTCTTATGTGCCTATTGACCCCCCAAAAGGATGGGGACACCTTGGAATTCTGACTTTAGGTTAAATCACTTGGTTTATCACCAGTACTTCCAGCATCAGGTCTGTAAGCTGTGTACCTTGAAGATATTTACTATCCTGAGAGTCTGCCCAAAAAACAAGAAGAGAGGGCATATGATAATGTCAACACATAAAGCCTGTGGCTTACAAATCTATTGCATGAACCAGGATGTGAGTAGATCTTCGGTCTGACCTAAGCGTAGTACACAAAATTATCTGCTACAACGTCCTACCTGTCAACACCTACTTCAGCTTCAACCACATAATACACGATCCAACAATAGATACAAACTTAAGGTAAACCGCTCCAAACTCGATTGCAGAAAATATGACTTTAGCAACAGAGTGGTCAATGCCTGGAATGCACTACCTGACTCTGTGGTTTCATCCCCTAACCCCCATAACTTTAACCTTAGTCTACTGTGGACCTCACACAGGTCCACTGATGACCTCACCCCATTCCCATGAGGTCTGTAAGGAGCATACATAAGCGCACCAGCATGTCTACTGTCCCTGTCCTACTGTCCCCATTTATTCTTACCCATTTCCTGTGTTCATATCCATGTTTATACTTATATCTGTTATCTCGTACATGTTTGACAAACTAAATAAAATAAATGAATAAATAATGGAGGATGGAGCAGGTCTCGTTTTGGTATCATTGCAGTTTACTGCACAATCTGCTGCTTTGTTTAATTGGGTGTTTGCCCTCATGGGAATTCTCAAATGAAATTAAGTCAGAGATGTCATAAGGAAGGTTAAGAATGCCAGTAACAGAATCAAAAGGTGGTTTTCTTGATCAACTCCTGGGAAAGATTCAATTGCCATTTCCGCCCATATCTATATGAGTGTTATCTAAAAGATGCGGATTAGTTACATAACCAAATTTAAGAGCTCCTCCAGCTTTTTTAGGGCCGCTGATTCTTGATTCACTTGCTTGTTAGTCCCAGTTAGGAGGAATGGGATGGTTGTGTTTCAGAAACACCCAGATTCAATTTCTCTCTGTGGGTCATTTATCTTTTAAGAGTCGTGTGAATTACTTGTTAACAATCTGAAATTATGGTGGTAAGTTTACAGTTTTACATAATCACATTCAGGTATCAGTCGCTATCATGGAAAGCATAGAATTACTCTAATTGAAATGAAAGTAATGAGTGGGGGATGATAGTGGGTATGACAAAACTTGGGGAAAAACTATTTCTAAATTGGCCATTTCCTTCCTCTTCTCTTATTCAGACCAGAACTGTTTACATAGCTGAGAGAGATCCCAGAATATGATTATACAGTTTTCTCTTCTTTTAAGGTAAGGATGGGGAAAACTGTGGGGTGGGGGGGGAGGGAATGGGAAACATTTGGATTTTGGGGGCATATGATGCAGCTCCTTGTAAAAGTCAGGGAGTTTAAGTAAAAAGGTAAAGGTTCCCCTAGCATATATGTGCTAGTTGTTCCCAACTCTAGGGGGCCGTGCTCATCTCCGTTTCAAAGTCAAAGAGCCAGCACTGTCCAAAGATGTCTCTGTGGTCATGTGGCCAGCATGACTAAATGCCAAAGGCACACAGAACACTTTTACTTTTCTACCAAAAGTGGTCTCTATTTTTCTACTTGCATTTTTTATGTGCTTTTGAACTGCTAGGTTGGCGGGCACCAAAAAAAATCCCTAGAACCGTGTTTCTCAAACTTGGCCAGTTGAAGTTGTGTGGATTTCAACTCTCAGAATCCCCCAGCCATTGATCTAGAAGCATGCTGGTATCTGTAGGCACTATGTACTTGATTCCTTCTTTAAGATTTACAGATCCAACTCCTGGAAGAAGAGGAAAGTGCCTGCTTCACTAATATGTCTCTCTTCTAATTTCAAAACAGCTCATAGCCATTGGAAGAAGTGGATTTTCATCATATTGGTGTAATTTATTTCTGCATAGCAACTCAAGGTTTACATACACCAAAAGACTGCAGTATAAATAATACAAACAAATCTAGGTCCTGTAGCTAGATTTTGAGATTGGAAGATAATTCAAATTTCAGAATCCCTTACCTAGAAATAATGCCAGTATTTTGATTGATTCTTTGATTTTAATTCTAGATTCTTTCCACATTTGGATAAAAGCCAAGATCCTTTAGAACAGATACATTTCCGAAAGGAATGCTGCTGAAACTCTGTAAACATGCGGAATGTGTTGTATGTTTTTTTAAAAAAAAACAAATAATCTATGCTTGATAAAAATAAAAACACAATAAGTGATGAGCAATGTCAGTAGGTAAATAATTGATGAAGTAGTGGCCTACATTAATACTATCCCACCATCAGAACTTCAAACCCTAGGTTATGACAATTTAAAATCTAAACTATAATTTTTTCCATATATGATCCTTTGGGGTCTTTCTTTCTTTCTTTCTTTCTTTCTTTCTTTCTTTCTTTCTTTCTTTCTTTCTTTCTTTCTTTCTTTTTCTTTCTTTCTCTCAATTCTCCTCCCACTAATCACAAGTCCCTAACCGTGACAGCAAGCCTTAGTAAATAATATATCAAGATAAATGATAATTGTTCTGCTTTAAATGTCTCCTAATGAGCACCATAAATTAAAAATTAATATTGCAAAGACTGTATGAATAGCATCAGTGCTATAAACTGAGCAGCAGGGATCAAGAATGCAAATGAAAGCGAACCGCCTCCCTCATCGTCTCTCTCACGGTGACTGAAAAATCCTAGCGCCAGCAAATTGTTCAGCATTAGAGCTAATAAACAAATTTAATGTAGTTGTATAACAAGCAATTCTTCCTTATATTTTATTCCCGGTTTGGCAGATTTTAGTTGTTTTATAGCCCCCTCTACCATTATTGTTTCTCTCATTAGGAACAATGGACTAATTTTAAATTAAAACATTGTCTTGAGTCCAAAATTAGCAAAGAAACCAATTAATGTGGCTTTTTGAGATAATCAGAAAGACATGTTAAAACTTTCCTTGCAGTTGCTGACCTACTCATCCATTTTAGCAGAGCAAGTAGCTCAAAGCAGATTTTTTCCCCCCCTGCATGTAGATTCATTGCACAAATATCAGTGTGGTTTGAGGAAAAATTATGTGTGGTTAGGCCACAACTTACAGTTCCAAAGGTTTGATATAAAATAGGGCAATGATTCATTCTTGGTCAAATACTTCAAAACCTTCTGACTGGATACCTCCACAGGTGGCAGGGCTGTGTGCTTTGTCCTGCTGTGAGCAGGTACATGTTTTGCCCCAGCCACTAGTGAAGACCAGCCAGATATCTCCCATAAGAACAAGAACTGAACTTTCATTCCCTTGGTTCATCTTAGTCCTCTGGACTGCATAGTGCATCGTATCGCCTTCTCCAGCTACAATTCAGTCTTAATGTGCTAAGCATCAAACAAAATGGATGATGGATACAAACTGGATATACAGATCTAGATATACCTAAACAGGCCCTAAGAAAATAAAGAGATACACTTATAGTATACATTAAGAGGAAGAAAAAGTGGGAAAAATCAGAGTTTGATAATGAGAAGACCCAGATTAGAATGAAAATTGTTCATTTTCTCTTGTTGGGGTTAATAAGGGTTAAGACAGTTTGGGTTACCACTTTTCCATTAATATTATCAGATACATACCGTATGTTCCAACAAGATACCGCCATTCATAGACATCAACAATTCTTCTTAGAAAAGAATGAATGTATCAAATGGCTCTGAAGAAGATATTCAAGAAGATATTCTGTTTTGTGCTATTTCTGAGTTAACAAACTTAATATGATTTAGAAAATCACTTATTGTGGAAACTTAGATGACCAGGAACACATATTTCAAAACTCAACAGGAGTGTCCAATTTAAACATAACTAGTTTCTAATAGATACTTTTGAGACTTTGGGAATTCAGATATATTTTCAGGACTGACTTTTGGGAGAGGATTGAAGAAAGGTTGAGTGCTTTTTCTTGGGTTTTTGTCTTGGGAAAGTTTTGCAAAGGCATATGTCATCCTACTTTAGAAGAATAGGACGAATCTATTATTAAACTGAAACAATTAGGAAAACGAAGCTCTCTTCATGAAGTCAGGTGAGTAAACTGGATGTTCCAAGAATCAGAAAAAGTATTAATGGCATAAAATAATTAAGAGATGTAAGGCAATTAATATCATGGCACGTTTTTGGAAAAATAGATTGAGATTTACACTTCAGCTATTACTTTATTTCCTCTCTGGTCTTTACTTTTCTTTTTTTCTTCTGTTTTTCTTTAGTCATCAAAGTTTTCTTTTAAATTATTGTTTGTTTTCTTTTCGGTTCGACATTGGATTGTAGCTGGAATAAATTAAATGTAACAAAACACTACTCATAAAATAACTAACAACAAAGAAACCTCAGGCTAATAAAACAGGATATCTTCTATTACAGCTTGACTGTTGGTGACTTTTGAATGTATACAGATATGTGCCGTTTTCAAAAATGTACAACAATTTACTCTTTCTGCAGGAGGGAATTCTTATAAGACTGTTACAAAGTCAGGTACTACAAAACATACCCAGCAGTTTTAAACTGGACTGCATCTAAAGAGAAAAGCTGTAATAATTATGCCTAATATAAGTGTAGTACACCATCTAGAGACAGTGACAAATAAAATCAGAGTATTTCTTACTTATTTCAGCTTTTGTTTCTTGTCTGAATGTATAAATATTCTAGATTCCCACTGCCTATTAACTGGCTTTATAATAGAGAGTAACACCATTCTAGGACAATATTCTCCATTTGAAAATATAGCCTTACATTTTCCATGTTTCACGCTTTCATTAACATTGAGCAATTCACCATCACACCAACTACAAGCTGTGTTTTGCCCTCTGTAACTAGCAGAGCCTCCTTTTTTAGCCACCAAAGGCTTTGCATTATCACCCCTCAAATCTGCTCTGCTTTATAATAGAGACACCTGCTAACTAGGAAATGAGCAGAGACAACTACCTTGTTTCTCATAGGCCTTGGAACATCTGTCGCATGGTAACAACTTCCAGGCACAGCTGACCTGTAACAAACCCTAACCTGTGACCTAGAGGTGAAAGGGTCTGTATCCAATTACCAGTCCCTGGAGTGGCCAGGCAATTCCCAGATGACTGGATTTTAATGCAAAATACTAAAACTAGGCCTTGCCTTTTAAACCTCTTATAACTGCTAGGTATGTCCCTAAAATAAGTCCTATTAAAATAGCAAATGGCATTACATCATCATTTCAGGATAACACACACACACACTCACTCACTCACTGACTAACCATTTTATCAAAACCACATTTTAATGTATTTCTTTACCCACTCATTTTTCTATGGCTATGCCAGAAAAGGAGGATATAAATGGAACATTCTTAGCTTTTTTATTCAGCCTCAAACAAGATACTACTTCACAGTTAATAGGAAAAGAAAGGGGAGAGAGAGAGAGAGAGAGAGAGAGAGAGAGAGAGAGAGAGCTTCATGATTATCAACATCACCTGGTTTAAAAAATTCCTATAGATCATTAGTATTATTGTTCATAAACATTGCTTTAAGAAGAAAGGAAGTTTTAGGCCAAAGGCAATTTATTTGACTTTAACTGAGGTTAGGTCTCCAGTATCTGGGATGGAAAAATCAGGATCATCAGAAGAGGGAGCAAAAAGTTAGAGCTTTCTGTGTTTATTGGCTTATTTTGACCTTGTTCCACTTTTTGCAATCTAGACACGATATCTCTAGCCAATGCAATTTACAGAATAGTATGATATACTTACCCAGCCTACAGTGATTGAATAAATAAACCCTGATTAAACAAGCCATGATTTGGTGAAATATGTGCACTAAGTATGTCTCAGACATCTTACTACATAACTTTATTGAGAGAATTAATACATATAATGAAGAAAGAAAACCATACATGTCCTTGAACTCCTAAAGCACAATATATAGAGCAACTAAATAATATAAGGTTAATAATATTACCACAGCTGCTATCTGTCCTTTTTAGCCTGTTTCTGAAATCTTTCTGCCAAAGTACTGAGTTACTATACTATTCCAGATAGAAAACAAAACACTATTAGTATAAAGCAATGCTCTTATTTTTATTGAAGGATTAGCACCGTGCTTAGATTGCATATTCCTTCCTGCCCACCCTAGTTTCTTTGAATTGAATATTTTCTTACCAGAGTACAAGTTATTAAGAGCAAATTATTACCATCTTTTTCCATGATAAAGGAGTAGGGTTTAATTGTGTAGGATTGAGTAGGATTCACCTCTGAGCAAACATGCATAAAATGGTTCTGTCAGTACCCTTGTAAGTACATGCACAAGGAGCTCAGTTACAGTGAATTAAATGAAATAGTCCTTTATTTAGCTTTTTTACAGGGAATTAAGAGTCCATTCCTTCTGTAATATGCAACATTTTCCTATGATTGTTCATAGGTAACAATTATGCCCATTTTACAGAAGCAGAATGAAGACTAAGCATATGAACATAGTCCATATATATAAAATGGAGATTCCTAAGTGGGGATCATTAGATGCCTAGAACAAATGAAGCTAAAATGTGTCCACAGTTCTATATTATATTAACATTGCATATTGGTCTTAATACTTAAAACACAAATGTTTTGGTTTGCTAGGTCATTTTTAGTGTTCGGGAAACTTTTAACAGTGTTCTAAGGAACCAAAGAAACCTACACTATTCTGTATTTTTTAAAAACCTTCATTATTATATAACATTCATACTGAAATTAGGAACCACCTTAAATTTTTACTCTGGATTAATAGAAAACTAATATTCAGTTAAGAAATGCTGGGTGTAGAGGTGTTCATATTTCTAGGAGGTTTGTTTGTGTTGATCATCCTTTGCAAATGATACTTGGTGGAGGCCTGTAAGGAGTAGCAAACAGTTTGAACTAAAGACGAAAGAGAACGAAGGAAGCTGCTAAAAATAAGTCATGAGCAGTTGACTGAATTCTTAAGGCTCTGAACAGGATCGTGGAAAACCCGTTGGGCTAGGCTGAATGCTCCAGGCCTTGTAGCAGCTTGCTGTCCATCTGTCCATATCTCCTATATATTCCTCTGTCTGGTTTAACAGAATAATGCATTTGTACAGGAATGGTCTTTAGAAAACAAAAGATCCTCACTGTCAACAGAGACTTCCAATGCAAACCTGGGCATGTCTACTCAATGTAATGCCCACTATACCCAGTAGGATTTATTCCCAAGAAAGAACCATGGGATTTCAATTTTAATATAACTGCAAGCCTTGTGATTTTTTTTTTAAAAAAAACACCTTTAGAGTGTTTAGTAAACATTTTCATGTTTAAACTCTGTGTGAAATTCATTTAAAAAGATTCAGCTGAAAGTATAATTAACAATGTCCAGAAAGTAGCATTTGAATCTCTTTCAGCAATAAAAGCTGTGTGTAAGTGTATATCTGTGTGTTCGTCGGAATTTGTGTTTCTCTCTGCGTGTATGTGTCTTTTTGTCAAATGCATCTTTAAAAACTGAAAGTGTGGTAATTTATCACATCATGTCTATGTACCTAGACATGCCAGAATAGAAGAGGGCAACAGGTTTTGCTTTTGTTTTGTTTTTTTCCCAAAAATTTTGATAGGCAGCTCAGTAAATGGGGAAAATGATGTGATAGATTTGGTGCCTAGAATTTTATGATGCTTGGGATTCTAGCCAGAAGGTCCAGCCTATATTAGATTTCTCTCTCCAAGAACCCAAACAAGAAATCTCGTAGATGGGGGAACAGCCCATCTGCGAGTAGCTTTCTCCCCGTAACAACTCTGTAGGCTTCAGCTTCTCTCACACTGGAACACTGAGGAAGGAGGGGGGACCTTGTGCACTAGCCACATCAAAGCAGTGGTGGGATTCAAATTTTTTTTACTATCAGTCCTGTGGGCGTGGCTTGGTGGGCATGGCAGGGGAAGGATACTGTAAAATCTCCATTCCCACCCCACTCCAGGGGAAGGTTACTGCAAAATCCCCATTTCCTCCCAATCAGCTGGGACTTGGGAGGCAGAGAATAGATGGAGGCGGGGCCAGTCAGAGGTGCTATTTACCGGTTCTCCAAACTACTCAAAATTTCCGCTGCCAGTTCTCCAGAACTGGTCAAAACCAGTGGTGGGTTTCAGCAGGTTCTGACGAGTTCTGGAGAACCGGTAGCGGAAATTTTGAGTAGTTTGGAGAACTGGAAAATACCACCTCTGCAGAGTGGGGTGGGAATGGAGATTTTGCAACATCCTTCCCCCAGGAGTGGGGAGGGAATGGGGATTTTGCAGTATCCTTTCCCTGCCAGGCCAACCAAGCCACACCCAGAGGACCGGTAGTAAAAATTTTTGAAACCCACCACTGGTCAGAACCTGCTGAATACCACTTCTGCATCAAAGGTGTAACAGAAGAAACAGCATCTACAGCTACTCCGGTCTAGGGCAGGTCAATAACAGCACAGAGATAGATTAAATTCCTCTAGCTGAGAGGTGGAGTGGGGGGGGTGGGGGGAAGGAGAGAAAAGAAAGCAAAAACAAAAAAACAAAACTTTTCCAGTCCATAAATCTGATAGGACTTTGTATGTTATAGCTCCTTGCTAGTATAACTAGGAAGACACTGTAAATAAATAGATAATAAAATGAGACAAAGATGGCTATTTTTCAAAAGAAAAACGAAACAGAGGCTGGTGCCATGTCAAATAATGATTTCAGAATTTAGGATTAAACATGGCACACAAGTCAAACCGAAGGATGGGGGGTCTGGTGCTTGAAGAGAGCGTGCCCTACTCCGCCGTTGTTGTTTTTCGTTGAGAGAGAGAGAGATGAAATGTACCCCCTCCTCTTAAACAAGGCATCTCTCTCCTCCTCTCTCTCTCTCTCTCCTCTCTCTCTCTCTCTCTCTCTCCTCTCTCTCTCTCTCTCTCTCTCTCCTCTCTCCTCCCTCCCTCTCTCCCTCTCTCTCTCTCTCTCCATCCATTCATCTATCTTCTGTCTGTCTGTCTGTCTGTCTGTCTGTTCATCCGTCCATCCGTCCATCCATCCATCCATCCATCCATCCAATCATTTAAGATAGGAACCTATGATTTTAACAAGATATTACTAGGTTTAGTGTCATCTGGTGACTAAATGATAGAATTACACTATCCACAGCCTTTCTTCCCACAGCCTTCATTTTGAGTTGCATCCAAGTATTGCCCACAGAATGAAATTTGGAATCATCTTGTAATTGTTCACCATATATACAAAACCTCTTGTTCCTGAGTGGGCTTCCATCTAAAATGTACAGAAATACACAGGCTCTACCTTGCATTGAACCCCAAGGGTGCTTAATGGCAGATTCCATTTCTATTGATTTGTAACCCTCCATGAGGGGGGTAAAAAACCTTAATTGAGTGAAGATTTCAGAGTAACAGAGTAGAAAAGTCTGGGAACTGAGGGACACCACTGCATATGGGGTGGCATTTTATGGTTGTTACATGGTGGATTTTTAATATTATAAGCTGCCTGGAGTCACCTGCTTGTGAGTTAAATTATCAATAAACAAACAAATAAAAACATAAAAACACAAACAAACAAACAAACAAATAGTGTTATTATTCCATGGATCCCCATGCTTTTTGTCACATAGCAATAGAACTCTTGCAGATCACAGGATGCATTGGTTGCCATTCCCTCCCTCCCATTCCTCATAGCTGAGCTGATTGGAAGGTGATATATAGTATGGTTAATAAAAGACAGGTATGCTTATCCGTCTTTGCCCCTTACACCTATATGCTTGTGAGAACCAACAAGCGATAGGTACATTCTCTGATTCGATTAAGGTGAATCCATTAGGCTCTTGATCAGACAGCTCCTGCTCTTTCAGCCTATGCAACATACTGCAGCCCCTGACTGAAGAGAGCAAAACCCATTATAATACAACACAGAGCAAAGCTTTAAACATCGCATTTTCTTGTTCATAATCAATGCTCCGCAAGCAGATGTACAATTGCACCTTGGGACACATTCATTACAGCTCAAGGAACACAGTCATGCCATTCAGACCATATTCCATCCATATGCTTGTGTGCTTTATACCCTGAGTTTATTGGCATTGGGCACTGTTGTAGAGTAGGAGACTCCCAGGATCATAATTTGCACTTATTGTTACAGTTCAAGATATTCCCAATGAAGTACAAATTTTCATTATATGGAAAGCTTTTCTTTTCTTTTTTGTTTTCTGGTACAGGAAGCATAGGAAAATATAAATTCTTGGTATGAAATGTTAACAACACTTGAATAAAAGAGGAAAAATGGAATGTTTTCCAAAAACAGGAAGAGTTAAAACTAATAAAATTGATACATACGTTAAATTCAAATGAAAATTGAGGTTTTTCTGGCCTGCTGTTCGGATTTTTTAGTGGTATAAAAATATAAAAGCTATAATATTCACTAAATTGTAAGCTGTTCTTGTAATTCAATGAATGTCACAACTTATCTTTTATTCATATATGTACTTTCCAATTACCATAGAAAGAACTTTGTCAAAGGTTAACTATCTAAAATTGCTCAGGCAAATGTATTCTGATTTAAACATTTTTAAGTAATCAAAGATGTACATATGCCACCTTTTGGGGGAAAAAAAAGATCAAGAGAAATTTGCACAAACAGTTTTGTAGTAAAAACAAACTTTGATCCAACTTGGCCTGAACACTGAGTGAAATCATACTCAGATTTTTATGTTCTTTTGCAAAGCTTTTGCAAGGCTATAGATTAACATTCAGTAGACATTGGCCTTAACTAGATGACCAACATTAGACCAAAGGTTGAACATTCAACTCAATGAAATCAAATATTTAAGGAACAATGGTTATCAGTACTTGCCTTTAGGAAATTAGAAAAGAAACATTTCCACCAAGTTCTTCCAATTGTTTTGCTCAAATGAGACAGAATTAACAAAGATCAAAGCACAATAGAGTGCAGAACATATTTGAAAATTCTTGCAAACCATATCCCAAAGTTTAAAAAAATAGAACTGTAAGCCATTCAGTTCATTTTCCTTATCCAATCCCCTTTCTGGCATTTTTCTTATTTTAGAAAATTAAAAACCTAGTGTGGATATGTGTCTGTGTATTTTGGGGTGGGAGCAGGACAGAAATTGTCATAATTTGCCTTTCTGCCCAATAATATCTAAATTAAATTCTTCTTATTTGATTGGGACCAGAGCTAGCCAATGTGTCTTGGGATTCAACCATGTCTGGGGACATGTATGTAGTGGCATTAAAAAAATGCAATACCTACAGTTTAATTGTTACATATTTAATCTATGTTTACAGCAGGATAAAGAAGTGCAATTGCTTCTAAATAATACAACAAGAAAGTTGAGATGCAAAGGGATGGCAAGTAAACATAGTTCGTGATCCCTCTTTTTATTTTGGAGAAGAAAGACATTTATCACTCTGAAGGATAAGAAAAGGTGCAGGGACTGACATTCTCATCTGTACCATTATTGAAGCATAGGTAACCTTGATCTCAGCCTAACTATAGGAGAAAACTATTCAGAGGAGAACATTTCTGTGGCCAGCTCTTGGAGGGAATGTGCACACACACACACACACACACACACACACACACACACACACTCACACACACTCACAGTGACATGGGGATTGTTCTTGCTTATGACCAGTGGCCTTAACATGGCTTTCTCTCAAGGTTATATGAATTATTACTGGGCAAAACCCTATGTTGAATGCAGCTCATTATACCTCAATTCCGATATCAAGGAGGCATATTGTTTGTACAACAGAGCTCTATTGTTGTTAACTTACAGCCCCCAATTTTCCATTTTCCAGCAGCTTTTGGACAACATAGGAGAAGGGGGAAAAACGGAGAAGAGGAAGAAACTCAAGGGAAGCAGCTGATTAGATTCTGGCAAAGAGGACCAAACATCTGCTTTAAACAAAAGACATCTGCATATTTCACATTTATTTTTCATAATTTACAGAAGCAACCTGCCAAAATTTAGCAAGGGAGAATAAGCTAGCACATAATTAGCTAAAGTTTGCTTGCTTTAGAAGTTATTAGCATGAAGCCCAGTAGCTCACCTGGGAGGACATCAAGGCATGGAGATAACTACAGTTTGATTTCGCAAATTCAATTTTCAATCTGGCATGCCGGGCCAAAAAGATTCATTGTTGCCATGTAAGTAGAGGCTGTGGGGATGGATACGTCAATTAATGCCATCCAACGAACAATCTATTGTCCCTATGTCAAGCATTGTATGCAGCTGTCTCACCAGTGTTGGCATTATTGCTTATTAGGGAAGATTTGATTAGGCAGAAGCTTCCTCTAAGTCATGAAAAGAAACAGGGTACAGGTTAGGCTGATCACAGACGTTATTTTATCAAGTAACTATGTAAGTGGTGTGTGGGCAGATGGTGTCACAAGAGGCGCAAAATTTCCCTCTTCTCCCCTCCTCCTTACCAGACCCAATTTATATTTGTTACATACAGTAACACAATCCTTAACCCATGACTCATTGGTGAATGGGTGCTTGAAATAGAGATATTTTTCAATGTAGTAGAGGATTATTTCCCAAACAGATTGGAACAGTGGAAGGAAAGAAGGGATTATTTAGAACAAATGGGATTATTTCACAGCCAGGACAGAATAAACACAGATTGTTAGGAATCTGTTCTGAGAAAAGATCCATCTGACATGTCTATGAAGATTCTCAATCATCCAGGTCATGGTTGCCTCAAAAGTGCTTTTTCCAAAAGACAACTGGACTTTCTTGGTTTTTTTCCCTTTGAAAATGTTTCGCTTTGCATCCAAGAAGCTTCTGAGTGAAAAGCAAAACATTTTCAAAAAAAAAAAAAAAAAAAAAAAATCCAGTTGCTTTTTAGATGCACCTTTGGGATATCCATCTGACATCCAATGAAAATAAAATGGTCCGAAAAGTTTGGATCCCACTTGTTTGCAGTAGTGTAGAAATTTAATAAATAAATGAATTGGACTGGGCATTTCATGAAGTGAATCACTAGAATTCTCTGCCATCCAGGATAATAATTGTTATTAGTAGCAATAACATCTGCTCATTCAACAATTATCAGATATTTTAGATTATGCTTTTTAGGTATTTTCTGAAAATGCAGGTTCTAAGAGCCTAGGTGTTATCTTTGAAATATGTAAGAGGTTTACAAGGAGGTTTTTTTTAATGCTAAGTCAGTAGTGTCAAGACCAGTAAATTTAAAACTTCCAAATAATTGGTGAATCCCTTTGATATGGCTCCAGAAGCTCCAATTTCTTCTGGCATTATCATTGGTTTTGTTTTCCTTCCAAAGCCTTTCAACTTCAATTTGCTGTTATTAGAATTAGTATTATTAAGACTTATAAGGCTGCCAAAACAAAAAGACTCACGGCAGTGGACAGAGTTAAAAACATCACATTTTAAACCATGTACCTTGTCTAGTTGGCAGTTTTACTGAGGAATCTATCAAAGAACTGTTCTAATCACCAAGGGCAATTAGTCCCTGACACAAAAAGGACCCAACAAGAAGTGTTAGCCTCAGTGGAACAGCACAGTGAGCAGTTGGGGAGCACTTAACAAAATTATTTCTTATTTAATCTCAGGTGTTTCCCTTCCTCTGCAGATTCCTTGTATCACGAAATCATGCCCTCCATGGTTCCCTCAGAATTCTGGCTGGTTTCTTTGAATATAATGTGTTTCACTGCCCTGAGAGGCCAAAGAGAGAATTAGGAAAGATAAACAAATGAAGATAATTAGGTGATGCAAACAAGCTTTAACTCAGAGTGTTTATCCAGAGCAAAAGTAGTTCCTTCCTCAGGGGAAGGTTATCCCATTGATAGCAAAAAGAAGGCAGCCTTGTGTTGCTAATTTCAGCTTCAAAAGAAATATTTGATGCCTGCATTTCAATGTTACCTCTCTTTTAGATTGTATTGGAAGAGGATTAAAACAGGCAAATGCCCTTAAGTAATCAGTTTGCCTAATTTCTCATGCCTGCCTTTCTCCATCAAGTAATAACATCTGAGGAAGGAGGGTGTAGAGGAAAAAAAAACCCAAAAACCCAGCTTCTCCCCTGCACAGTTCAATTCTCTCCCCTTTCTCTCATTGCAAAAGCTTTTTTTCTAGCTGTCTTTTTACAGCTGTCACTGAATCACTGCGTGGTGAAAAATTTGGGACCTCTGAATTGCTAAAAAGCAAGTTTGCCAAACAAATATAATATTTTTGACACACCTGAAAAATGCATCCTGTCCAACCTCATTTATAACCCTCCTAACCATTTTTTATCACAGTCATATATGGATTTGTGCATACCTTTTCCTAACTACCAGTATCTTTATAGTAGGTTATTTCCAGAGCAACTGAGGCAGCAGGGATAATGCAGTTGAGTATAGTGGTGCTTTCTTTCACTAAGAATATGGAATCAGACAAATATTAACAGTTGGCATCCTAAGGATACATCAACAGTGATCACCCCACCAGAACCCCTCATAAATATATATCCAACTCTTACTTATCTTGAATTTCTCAATCATTTTTCTATGATCAGCATTGAATCAGCTGACTGTAGCTATTACTTTAATTTCCCACATGGATTTATCACAGCATCTTATGGTTAGAGGAACTTAAAATAAAAGCAGTTAAGCCCCACACTGTCATGCAAGTAGCATCCTCAGGATTTTATCAGAATGAAAAAGGCAGCACTGGAGTGTTGCTCCACAAGCAACATTCTGGGACACACTAGCAATGTTGTGACACACATAGGAATGGACCAGGGCTTCTGCCATGATGCT
This sequence comes from Pituophis catenifer annectens, assembly GCF_029215685.1. Lineage (NCBI taxonomy): Eukaryota > Metazoa > Chordata > Lepidosauria > Squamata > Colubridae > Pituophis > Pituophis catenifer. The sequence continues at coordinate 154,242,166 of NW_027256881.1, read as the reverse complement.
ATTGGCATCACTCCAATCACTCTTGTCTCCTTGTGGATGCTGTGCCTCCTGGCTAAATTTGGAAAAAGAAAGAAAGAAAGAAAGAAAGAAAGAAAGAAAGAAAGAAAGAAAGAAAGAAAGAAAGAAAGAAAGAAAGAAAGAAAGAGGGAGGGAGGGAGGAAGGGAGGAAGGGCTAAGCTGGAGCAAATTTCTAGAGCTGTAGGCTAGACCAGACCATTAAAAACAAATGAATGAATGAATGAATGAATGAATGAATGAATGAATGAATGAATGAATGAAAATACTGAAAGGCAACAATGGCAACCACCTCTATGTTGCCACCAAGAAAACTACATGGCTGTGTTCATACAATCACTAGGAAGTGAATTCAGATCAAGAGAGTTTTTATCTTTTTAAAACTCTGGCGTTCAACGCTGATCTGTAAATTGCCTGACTTGGCTCACTTTCCCCAGATTCCTGAACTCCATCCCTCTGGTGCTGGGAAACTTCTCTTTGAATTGCTTTCAATTCTTATGGGTCTATGCTCCCACCCTTCTCCAGCTTTTCTCTCTGGTTCTCAAAATGCAGAGGCTGTTTCTGGTTACCACTGGAAGGTGAAAGAGGAGGATCTTTTGACAATTTGAGGTTATGTTTCAGAAATCAAGCCACGGCAGTGAAAGCAAGGTCTAGCAGGCAGCCCTAGTGAGCTCTGGCTTCAAATTCAATATTTTTCTTGGGTTAAGTATAACAACATAAAAGTAAGAGTCAGAATGCGATAACTGCTCATTTTTATTTTTTCAGAATGGGACTTTCAGAGGATGATGCTGTTTATTATTTTATATAAACAGCTTTAGAAATTGTTTAAATAAATGAAGTAGGCACAGTTCTTAACTTTTCCTGATGCCATTGTTAAGACCGTAACAGGCCACAGACAGAGCTAAACATAACACCATCCCCAGAAAGGTCTATTTCCCCCTTTTTAATTACAAGCAGATTGAGGAATAAGTTTTGTGCAATTCAGAGGCTCACATAACATAGAGGGGAGCTGCTGGCAACATTGGCCTGAGTCAGACTTGGTGATAAACTTCAGGGCGACAAAAACCCTGACTCTTAAAGCCCTCACACAACTCCCTTAGAGATAAAATTGGAGCCAGGAAAGGTTTTCTAGCTGGTTTCACAGTGGTTTTTTCTTTTTTTTTCTTTTTAGTTGTTTGATTCTTCACAACCCCTTTGAGTATTGCTGGGGGGAAAACTTCTTGTAAATAAATTGCTCAAAAAACATCTTTGCATCCCTGTTAAAATCACATTATTGGTTACCAAATATAATTACATTTTGGCCTAAAAATTGCTTGGCAGGAAACTGAAAACCTGGTATTCTGTCTTAATATTTACTTAATGGCATTCAGATTATTAAATTAATGGTTAATGCATCTGAAGGCTGCTCTGGTGCCTGTAAACCATTTGTTATTAAAACAACTTTCAATTAAACACTTCTGCATTGATATAATTTAATGTTCTTGCCAAATGACTGAAACGCTCTTGTAAATTACCCAGGCAAGAAAGATTGAATGTTAAAAATGTTTATAACAAATATAGCAAACACAGCCAGACTTTGAGTATTTTTCTTTTTTAAAAAGTTTGCCAGGCTGATCTGTCAAAGAACCATTAAAAATCTAGCTGCATTGACTGTTTTGAAACATTTATCACCCAGGCTGTTTTATTATTATTTGCTTTTTATGGAAAAATGTGTTAAAATGTGTAAGTGCTAAGAATAAATACAAGTATAAGCAAGACAACTCATATGGTTGCACCCTTGTTGTTTGAAAAGGGGCTTACAATCAGTTATATATATCAACAGGGTTGTGGATCATAAAAATTTCAAAGAACCAATTGCCATTTATTAATTTCATGGATGAAAGAAAAATGTGTCATTAATCACTATTGTTTGATATAATTTTAATAAATGATAATGGATAGCAACTATTATTAAGGTTTTGGATTTATGGAGCCATTTTATAAACTGTTAACATGCATTTTAACAATAACGTTGATGATATTTCAAAACTGATTTGCTAAAACCACTTTTCTTCAAATCCATCTGTGTTGTTTTCATTGCAATGATGCATCTTGGTTTCCCATAGCATTCAGTACTTTAGTTCTTTGGAAATGTCTTCGGTAGGTTTGGACTGAATTCAAGATAGTTTATCTCAACTGGTCACCAATTTTGGAGTTTCATTCCTCTCATTGTCCAGTATGAAAAAACACAAACGATTCCAATGTGTGTATCTTGCAGTATGATGGGTTCATTTTCCGGGCAAGCTATGACTTTCTGAGTAGAAGGTACCTGCCCATGTTAGGAGAAATATATGCACTGATTTTGATTATAGTTTGTTTTGATTTAATTAATTAATTAGTTAACGCATACATAAATACCTTCCTGTAACATTATTAGTTTAATATAGCATTAGTAGCCTTTTTTGTGGTTAATGATATCAAATGGCATAGAAATCGATAGTGAAATTTTTAAACAAAGCAAAGGCACTTGCCATGACCAACTCATTATGGGACAACTCACCAACTCATTGCAGGACATCTTGCTGCAGGACAATTTAATGCTGCATTAGTTGTTCAATTCAGTTACTTTTATTATTGGTGACTATATTTTCGTCAAAATTATTGTAACTCTTTATTGTAACTCTGGCTTTATTATTATTGGCTATGGTTTCATTGAAATTAATTACATTTTTGTATTTGTTGATTTGTCCCATGGCAAGTTGTCCTGTGGCAAGTTGACCACAGTGAGTTGGCTGTGACAAGTTAGCTGGGGCAAGTTGTCCCATTCTGTCATAGGAGATCTTGATCAGTGTTGCTTTATAATACACTGATGGGCTCCATTTCATGGTCAACCCTATATGACCACTTCTTGTTACTAACATCAAATCAATGAAGTACATAAAGCTGAAAAAAGATGAAATCAAAATCCAATATTTTCTAGCTCATACTTGAACTTTGTTTGTACTTTTACAATGGTTGGTTGCACAGCCAGATGTTTGGATTGGATTTGGTATTTTTATTCACCCATCGAGTTCTTCCCAAGGATTTGCAATAGGCAGATGTTGTTTGATGGTGCTAAAAGTATTGTCTCAGGATATAAGATGTCGCAAGCAAAGCTCCCTTTGACTGATGGTGATTTTATCAATTCTGATGGTATTTAAGTGGTGCTTCAGATATTCTGAAATTGCACCGAAGATGTTTATTATGATTGATACCACTTATATATTCTTTTGTCACAGTCCTATTTCTATTTGAAGATCTTTTCATGGTTTCTCCAGTTCCTTCTCCAGTGTCTTCTGCTGTCTCCAGTACTACCATTTCCATTGTCCAGACTTTTTTGTCTTTCTTATCAATTGCTTTTTTTAAGTCTGAGATGTTGTGTGGGAGATGTTTGTTTCTTTGAATTCTAATATCCCAGAGACTTTAACTTCTTTATTTTTTTTATTGCTTTGCCTATTTTGTGTTCCCACCAGTTCTTGCTTGCAGGCAAATTGTATTTGTTGTAGATATTCCAATGCAGCATTGTTGCTATCTTGTCATCCCATTGTTTGTAATCTGTGCAATCTTCTGGCATCAGCTAATTGGTAGTTTCCTCAGCTTCTTTGCAGAGGCACCATTTATTGTCTGTTTCTGTCTTCTCAATTCTGGCTTTGTATGCATTTGTTCTTAAGGCTTGGTCTTGTGCAACCAGAATTAGCCCCTCTGTCTCTTTCTTCAACTTTCCTACTCATAGCCATTGCCAAGACATTGCCATTGTCTTGTTATCTTCTCTGCCTGCTAGGTTTTAAATGTACTGGTCATGCAATGCTTTGCCTTGCCATGTCTATTTCCTATTCTTTATTTGGTCTTTCTTATAGGACAGTTTGGTCTCTTGAGTATTTAGTAAGCCTTCATGTGGGTACCAGGTTCAGTTCATTTTCTTCTCTGTCCTTCACATATTCTTTCTTTTTTCTTTTTCAACTATCTGCTGTACTTGCAACATTCCATATCTACGTAGGCTCTTTGTAAGCAGAGTCTGTCAACATCATTACATTGATGAAGAGTATGATTCATTGTTATTATTTTTCTGAACTCCCTCTCCAGGTCTTTTAATTCTGCTTGAGTCCAGTCCAGTATTCCAGGGGCATATCTAATGACTGGAACTGTTCAGGTATTAATTGCTTTGATGGAATTTCCTCCACTGATTTTGGACTGTAAGATCTTTTTTCGTTCTCAAGATGTATTCACTTCTAACCTTCTTCTTGATTTAGTTGTGCCTGATGTTGTCAGCTTGAAGGATGCCCAGGTATTTGTAGTAATTGTATTTATCCAGATTTTGATGGATGTTATTTCCATACGGTATATTGAGTCATTCAGTTTTCACTATTTTTTCTCTGTAGATGGTAAGTATGGTACATTTGTCCAGTCCAAATGCCTTTGCAACATTTTGGCCATATATACAGATAGTGTTGAGTAGTGATTCTGTTTCAGATGATGTTTTTCTATACAGCTTCCTTTAAAGCGCTCCATGGCTTAGGACCTGGTTACCTACAGGACTGCATTCTGCCACCGATTGCCTCCCACCGACAATACACTCCCACAGAGAGGGCCTCCTCAGGGTGCCGTCAGCCAAACAGTGTAGGCTGGAAACCCCCATGGGGAGAGCCTTCTCTGTGGAGGCCCCGGCCCTATGGAATGAACTGCCCCCGGACATACGAAGGATCCCCGACCTCTGTGCCTTCCGTCGCGCTCTGAAGACCCTATTATTCCAGCAAGCTGGTCTGACAGGATAAAGGTTTTTAAATTGGGTTTTGATAGGGGTTTTAAAATGATTTTAGTTGGATGTTTTAAATTTGGCCGAATGATTGAATTATTTTAATAAGCTTTTAATTTTTGTTGTACATTGTTTTTACCATGGCTGTTCACCACCCTGAGTCCCTCGGGAGAAGGGCAGTATATAAATATAATAAACTAAACTAAACTAAACTAAAGGAGGTGGGATTGCCTGGCAGATGTTTTTGATGTATCTATCACCTTTATCCAAGCTGCATTCTTGTTGTATTTATTTGGGTTATCCCAAAGATGCATCCAGAGCTGCACTGTTTCTTTTTTATGAGATATTGACTGGTTCCCTGCAGTCTCTTCATTGATAGACTGGTAAAAATGTTTCTGATTTAACTGAAATTGGAGGTTTGCCTATGGTGCCTAATTTGAGCTTCATGTCGCCTGATCCAGTTGGCTATGAATGTTATTTTCTGCTTCATTATTTCCAGTGCTTCCTTAACCTTCCTTGTTTCTGGTTGATATTTCTTGATTAGATATTCATTGGTCTTCTTGTTCTTCAGCTTCATTTCTTTCATCTGTTCTAACTTGCTTGCATATGATCTTAGCATGCTGATTTTATTCTCCAACCTGATCTTCCTTTTTGGTTGTGTCCTGTTTGGCTTTCCCCCCTTTATTTTGTATCCCAAGTATTCAGTTATAATTGCAGCTGTGCTACACATTTTTTGGTTTATTTCTTGTAATGACCTGATGCTTATATTACAGTATTGGTATTTTTTAATATTTGTGCTAGCTGTTTCTTTGTACCTAGAATCCCTGTCTCCCAATTTTTAGCCTAGTACAATAATCACCACACCAAGCTCGATTTCACAAGTATTACACTGAATGAATTTTAGGGAATCTCTGTGCCTTTTAGAGAAATCGTATACATTTATTAGAAATGTATCAAATGATTGTGTTGAGCTGAAAGACGAACAGAACTGTGGGACTATGCTTCTTTCTCAACAGCAAATACTCAAGACAGCAAGAGGAATCAGAATGACAAAAGCCATGTAAGGCTTTTCCCTTTTGTACATATGTCATATGTAAAAAAAAAAAGTGGAGCTTGTTATGTGATATCATGATGCTGCTTCTGCTATTTTGACAAGATAACAAGGTCTTGAAGATGTCCTATTTTATGCTATTGTAGTATATGAGGCTTTACATGTTAGCTAGAGCTACATTAAAGAACCTCTTAATCTGAAATGTTTTTGAGGTTTAAACAGGAATTGGAAACTGCAAGCATCTTTGGTTCTTATTTTTAATCAAAAGAACTCCCCCCCCCCCAAAAAAAAGAGAGATTAAATTACTTCTCCAAAGGGCGTACTGCTACAATGCACCTTGGAGACTGCTTTAGTGACTGAACCATTCAAATCTCACCCAATCTGCAGCTGCTTGCATTTGTGTTCAGCCACTTCCTCCATAAGGCAGCATTGTTATGTCAGCAACATCCCCCTACCTCTGATCTCATCCTCAGCAATTTATTTTGCAGAAAATGCAAAAGTCGTCCCAGCAGGGTCCCAGAGGTGCAGAGTAACTTCAAGACAACTTTCTTGTTCGGTTCTTACTTGTTGATGTTATTGATGTCTTTTCCTTCAGCTGCCTTCTTTTCTAATGCCCCTCCCACTGAGATGGTCAGAATGTGGGTCACTTAAATTCCTCTGTCTGTTTGGAGGACTGGACAGACATCATTATGTGTCACGAGAGATGAATGTCGCTGCCTGTGACAAGAGCAGCTGCTTCCCCAGCAGGAGAACTAACAGCTCCCTTGCTGACTGTGGCACTTCATTTCACCTGAAGTAAACTTAGCCTTTGTTCTCTACTTTATGAACTGTTACTAATTTACAGTATCCCTGTGGGGGCGCTATGCTTACATCCATGAACTTATAGTCAAAAGAGGGAGAAGCAATTGAGGAGCAAAAGTTTGGTGAGAACTGCTTAATCCAGCATGACTCTACTTATAAAAGTCACCCTTTTACAGAAGGATAGATTCATTGGCGTTTTTCCATTCTTTCTCTCCCCTCCCCGCTTTTTATTTAAAAAAGCAAATTAAATTTTGCATTTGAGACAAGTCGGAAGATCATTCTGAGGTGATACAGGACCTCTGTTTTTACAAGAGTTCAGTCAAAATCTCATTTTCATTTCTTTATTTTTTTTAAAAAAAATGCATTTCTCATAGGACCTTAAGCTTCTCTTTTTTGTTACGTTTTCAAAACTAAATAACTAGAACCCGAGTTCATTCTGATTGAAAACATAGAGACTCCTAAACCAAGTTCTGGAGAGACTATATTTCTACTAAAGTGTCATGAACCCTAATCTTAACTAAGTTTCAGGCAGTGAGAGTGGAACAGGAATTACTTTTTTAATTATTGAGGATACTGTGAGTGTGATAGCTTTGTTTGATGGAGCTTGTTTAAAAAACATTTGCTAAGGTAAATTGCGAACCAAGTAACTTTGGATGCTGAAGAATGTAGAAATGTAGGAAAGCAGAAGGAAGGCAGGAGATACTTTGGAAAAGGAGATAGATAGATAGACAGACAGACAAATATATATATATATATATATATATATATATATATATATATATATATATATATATATATATATATATATATATATATATAACTATTATGTTATATATATATATATAGTTATATATATAGATGATATATAGATATATGTCTAAAGTTGCTTGGTTCACATTTTACCTTAGCAAATGCTTTTTAAACCATCACATAGACACAAATGTGTATTTGTGTGTGTGTGTGTGTGTGTGTGTGTGTGTTAGTCTGATGGACTTGATGGATAGATCTATATCTATCTATATTGAAAACATAGTGTGTGTGTGTGTGTGTGTGTGTGTGTGTGTGTGTGTGTGTGTGTGTGTGTAATCAGTGGTGGGTTCCAAACGGTGTTACCACAGGTTCTCTTCGTGCACGCGCTTTGCGCGCAAATGGTATCGGATGAAACCTATTGCTGCTCTAATGATTGAAGGCTAAGACATTTGGTTTTAAAATAGCTTTTAAACAGCTTAAATTAGGTTATTTTGATCTGGTTATTGCACCAAATATGAATATTTGGATACAATTAAGAATAGTACCATTAAAGTTGGAACCATAATGTGAAGTTGGAATACCAATATCATAAGAAATACAATCTTAATGAACTCCACAGTGATATTTTTGTATGTCATTCTTTCCAAGGGCTTACATAAATTCAGCCTTTGGAATCACAGACTGGGTTCCAGGGTGCCTAAACATGCTGGGAACTTCAGTTCATGAGAAGAGAGTCAGGTTAATGAAAAACAAAGGGCTAGCAAGTATATGAGTTTTTTGGAAAACCAGCTTCCAGATATAAATACTTAGTACTTTGGGATGGCGGAGGGGGAGCGGGGAATGGTGACCTTTAAGGGGAAAAAAACATGGACTCAATTTGATTAAGATACTCGTATATCTTATCCATTAAAACCATCTGCTCCTGTAGATGCTATTGTAATTCAAGAACTTCTTTTAAAAGATTTTTAACTAAAGATTTACTTTGGAAAAACTAAAAAGGAATGCAACAAGAAAAGAGCAATTACCTCATTACTCTCGTGATCTCACTTGTTACTATCGGTCCATCTCCATTTTATATAAGTCCAAAAGCTGTGTGGAAAACCGAGAGACCTCTCAGGGATAGATAAATTGGCAAAAGACAGGAATTATCCTGAAACCGCATTACAAATGAGTCATCTGTAATTTGTTCCGTCTCCTCCTCTAGAATTAATTTTGTGTTTGGGGCCTTAGAGCTCAGATTAAGAATCTCATAAATATTACACAACTCAAAGCCAGCGCAGACAAAAACCCAGACCAAGACCAAAATAGGATAAAAATATTTCAGACAGATCTGTGAAATGATCTAGCTTGCTTTCAAGAAATCATTTACTTCATAAAAACTGTCTTTTTTTAAAAAAAGAAAGAACTGTTACTAGGGTAGGATCCTTTTCGCACATAAAGTTCAGAGTAATTCTTTCATCAATCAAACGTAACATCAACATCAACTAAATTTTATTGCCTGGAATGTTAATTTTTAAGGATCATGCATAGACATACACACATATAGGCATGAATTCCAAATCTAACTGAACTAATTCAAGCATATTGTGGAAAAATCTGAATTGATTTGAGCAACTCCAAAGCAGTCTAGGTTTGCCAGGTAACAGATTTCAAAAATATCAAAATACTTAGTATTTTTGCCCCACAGCATCTCTCTCTCTCTCTCCCTCCCTCCCTCCCTCCCTCCCTCCCTCTCTCTCTCTCTCTCTCTCTTTCTCTCTCTCTCTCTCTCTCAACCATATATTGCTGTCCATTGAACAAAACAAAACAAACAAAATTCTTTGATACAAAACTCTTTAGGGTGGCATCTTTTGAGTAGTTTGAATTTGCCCATCCTCATAAAGCTCAGTGGGGTCGAACAACTGACTTCATTTTTTTTTGTTTATACATCACACCAAATTCATCTAGATTCATTAAAATGTTGGCTTAAAGGGAAAAAAAAATTAAAAACAAAGCCTAGAATATTAAAAACAAAACATAGAAAAACACTTATTAAAACATATGACATAATCAGGACTAAAAGTATGCACAACAAATAATGTAAGCACTAAGGAATCCACAATCAATAGTATAGTCAATAGTATAACAGTAAACTTTAGTACCATGCATTAAATTAATAAATAATTAACTATTTAAGAAAAAAACATGGTTCGCAGCAGGGGTGAAATCCAGCAGGTTCTGACAGATTCTGGAGAACCTGTTGAGCAGTTCGGAGAACCGGCAGCGGAAATTTTGAGTAGTTCGGAGAACTGGCAAATATCACCTCTGGCTGGCCCCAGAGTGGGGTGGGAATGGAGATTTTGCAATATCCTTCCCCTGCCATGCCCACCAAGCCACACCATGCCCACCAAGCCACGCCCACAGAACCGATAGTAAAGACATTTGGATTTCACCACTGGTTCACAGCATACCAGTGGCTGACCCAGGACTGAGGCCACAGAGCCTTAAATAGATATCAGAACCAAACTTCCAATCTCCTTTTTCCTCCCCTTAGTACTTCACAGTTTTTATTGAACACCATCCAGCCCCACCCAGCTTCTTTAATCTAATCAACAAACTTAGCAAACTTTACAATTTCTCCATATAGTCTTATCCAGCACTCTCATTTATGCAATTTTCTAAAATGCTCCATCTCTTAGAATGATATCTCTCTGAATGGCATATGCATGTACCCGAAGAAACTGAACTTTTTCAGGGCAATCAGGACTGTCCATGGTGGATATGGTGAAGCATTTGTGTGGAATAGAAAAGGGCAGAGCTTCATGGCATGATTTTGTCCTATCAGGGTCGTCAGTGCCTAGGCCAGCAGTCTGTTTTTCCATTGTAAGAGCTTTCATATCACCCTTCCTCCAATGATCAATTATTGGATGCTCTTGCCTCATTCTGCTTCCTTGCCTCCCTGCCCTTATTCTTGCCTTAACATTTTTGCTTGTTTCAAGTCTTTGACTGTGAGTTGTCAGTCTACTCAGTTCACACTGCACCTGAAGATTGGAGAATGGAAACGATGGTGTATGGAAGCATCTTAAGGCTAGGTATCTAAACAAGTCATTACATTTTATCAGAATGGGGAAAAGTTTGGGTTGAAGAGGTGTGGAAAAGAGAAGAGGTGATTAATTATTTTGATGGGCAGCTCTAGCAAAAGAAACAATCACTGAATGATTGATTCAAGACTCTCCAATCAAACTGCTTTGTGTGAGAAGTAGAAATAATGAATCACACAGGACTAGGGTAGCATTTAGTGTTCTTTGCAGATTCATCCACCCAAGCCAAGGAATGTTAAAATAGTTATCAGAATAATAGAATAACAGAGTTGGAAGGGAGCTTGGAGGTCTTCTGGTCCAACCCCCTGCTGAAGCAGGAAACCTATGCTATTTCAGACAAATTGTTGCCCAATCTCTTCTTAAAAAGTGTTGGCGCACCCACAACTTCTGAAGGCAAGTTGTTCCACTGATTAATTGTTATATGTGTCAGGAAATTTCTTCTTAGTTCTAGATTGCTTCTCTCCTTGATTAGTTTCCACCCATTGCTTCTTGTCTTGTCTTCAGATGCTTTGGAGAATAGCTTGACTCCCTCTTCTTTGTGGCAACCCCTGAGATATCTACTATCATGTCATCCCTAGCCATTTTCATTAAACAAGATTACAAGGAATCTGTTTGAGCTGGGATGAAATAACTCTAAGGAACTTTTGAAAAAAAAAACTTTGGATGTTCAGATTACTACATACATAGATTTCTGATGTCTTTAACACTATTGTTTAAAAACACCTCTATGCTGAGTTGCACTGGGACATTTTTATCAATTTCGTTTAATTTATCTATGTTGTTGAAAACAACTTGATGGCACATAATCAATCAATCAATCTTTCTGGAACTCACCAAACTGAAAATGCTATTCTTGGGCAAAATGGACAAATGCTATTCTTGGGCAAAAGCGCTCCATGGCTTAGGGCCAGGGTACTTATGGGACCGCCTTCTGCCACCAATAGCCTCCCACCGGCCAGTTCGCTCCCACAGAGAGGGCCTCCTCAGGGTGCCGTCGGCTAGACAATGCCGGCTGGCGACCCCCAGGAGGAGAGCCTTCTCTGTGGTGGCACCTACCCTTTGGAACAATCTACCCCCAGAGATACGAGTGATCTCCGACCTCCGGACCTTTCGTCGGGCCCTAAAAACTCATCTCTTTCAGTTAGCCGGTCTCTCTTGATTTTATGATTTTATGGTTGGTTTTAAATTTTGATATGGATTTTAAATTGATAAATTTTAAACTATGGGCCAAATTTAATTATTTTAAATCTATTTTTTAATCGCACTTATGTATAAATGTTTTTTATTTTGGCTGTTCACCGCCCTGAGTCCGAAAGGAGAAGGGCGGTATAGAAATTCGAATAATAAATAAATAAATAAATAAAAATGCCTGAAGGTTAATCTTGTCTGCAAATATCCCATTCTGCCAAGGTAAAAAGTTATTGATAATTAGAAACACTATTTTATATATTTATTGGATTTATAAAGCTGCCTAATTTTCAACTGACTCATAGTACATAGTCCAGATATTCAGAAAATAAATTTATTTATTTTATAGCTGAGGTGGCACAGTGGTTATAATGAGGTATTGCAGGCTAATTCTGCCCACAGCCAGGAGTTTGATCCTGACCAGCTCAAGGTTGACTCAGCCTTCCATCCTTCTGAGGTTGGTAAAATGAGGACCCAGATTGGTGGGGGCAATATGCTGACATTTGTAAACTGCTTAGAGAGGGCTGTAAACACTATGGAGTGATATATAAGTCTAAGTGCTCTTGCTCTTGCTATTATTTGTTTTAGTTGTTTAAAAAAATCTGTTTTCTTTAGAAAGTGTTACATACCAAGGGAAAAAAAGAGAAGCAGTTTGGGAAGGTTTGTTTTTTAATTCTTAAAAATAATTCCCCCTCCCAACTCCCAGTTGCTTTTCCTGTGACACACCAAATGTCTTTATATTCTGAAATACAAGAATTCTGAAAGAATTGTAATAGAAAATTGTTTCTGGGAAATAGTAAGCAGCCCTGCTCCCAAATTTTCCTGTAAGAGATTCATTACATACATGAGAGTGTGCTTAAGTGTAATATGTAGTTCTGCCTAGTGATAAATATAGGGCTACTTTGAAGATATGCGGTGAAGATTTCAGAAATCCTGAGTTTATCTTAGAGAGTCTTGAATTTTCTTGTTTACATTCATCAAACTTTGTCAAGCTCTGCTTTTTCTTCAATGGACTTGAATCTGTTTTTCATGGGACACAACGAAATTGCAGGGGTATTTCCATCACAAATGTAAAAGTGCTATGCTTTTCTCAAAAAAGAAACAGAGCTTTATAAGACTGCCAAAAAGTTAACCGTCTATGGAAACTTTCAGCTCTGTGTTACCAATAAGTAATTAGCAATAAATCAGTTTGTTATGGTATAGATGATACCCTTATTTAGAAGAGATAAGTTTTGTTTACAAATAGCTCTTTCCAGGTCATTGGAGAGAAACTCCGAAAGAGAGAAGGAGAGAAATATTTTGCTTGTAGTGTCTCTGGGTAATTTTCAAAATTTAAATCTAAGACTGTAATCTTACTGTATATTCAGTACTTACATGGGAATAAATATCATTGAGAATAAGAGCATATAGGATTCAGATACATAATATTGCACTATAATCTACCCTGGTTTCCCTTGCAGAGCCTTGAAAATATTCTGCATTAGCATTATAGATTGATCATGGGCATCCATCCCTTATATTTTCCCAACTATTCTATCATAAAAACACTCTTTTAGACTCATTTGAAAATATTAATAAGCAAAAGATTGGAGTAGAAAAATTATTTCCTCCCCAAATTACTAGACACATACAACTATCAGAAAATTTGTCTATCTCTAGTTTAGGAAACTGCAGTGGCTATATTATTCACCTGACATCCTTATCTATCATGAACATACTCTGGATTTACTCAATTAAGTCAATGCTTGGGGTTTGATAAGTCATCAAATAATGCATACTGGGTTTATATCATATATTAAGCTAAAGTGGTTGGCTAGGTATTTTGTGTTAACAAAGCCAGTCTCTCTGCTCAGCTAAAGATGGTAGAAATTACTTGCTGTATTGGTGCTTTTATACCTAGCAGCAGTAACAGTGGCAATAGTGTTCCCTGCATCTATAGGTGGAGAAATCAAATACAATGTTGACTCCATGAAGTCAACAAATGGAATTCTAATACATTTCTCCTTTGGACAGGGTAAAATACACTTCTTGTCTTTCAAACAGATGAATCATTTTAATATTGGGCTAGTCAGAAACTTTCTTTCTTTCTTTCTTTCTTTCTTTCTTTCTTTCTTTCTTTCTTTCTTTCTTTCTTTCTTTCTTTCTTCCTTCCTTCCTTCCTTCCTTCCTTCCTTCCTTCCTTCCTTCCTTCTTTCTTTCTTTCTTTCTTTCTTTCTTTCTTTCTTTCTTTCTCAAAGGTGCTTTTTCAAGAGGCAACTGGACTTTCTTGGGGTTTTTTGAAAGTGTCTTGCTTCTTATCCAAGAAACTTCTTCAGCTCTCCAGTTGCTTCTTGAAAAAGCACCTTTGGGACAACTATGACCTGGATGACTGAGAATCTCCATAGACTGACTCGGTTTCCCTCTCTCTCTCTCTCTCTCTCTCTCTCTCTCTCTCTCTCTCTCTCTCTTTCCCTCCCTCCCTCCCTCCCTCCCTCTCTCTCTCTCTCTCTCTCTCCCTCCGTCTGTATCTCTCTCTCTCTCTCTCTCTCTCTCTCTCTCTCTCTCTCTCTCTTTCTTTCTCAGAAAGAAAGGAAGGAAGGGAAGAATCATCATCAGAATACAACTCTTTGAGGTTTATAATCAGATGTAAATTCTCATGGGAAATAAACTCAAAGGGTTTACTATAGAGTAAATGCTTTACTTTCCAAACAATTCTGCTGTTCCTTCTCCAAGTAAACATTTGGTTTAATTCTAAGCTTTGGTAAGTAAATTGTCTGATCTGCTGATTTTTCTCTCCCCTCAGAAACAAATGTTTCTTTGTTACAGACACTTGACAAGAGGAACATAGAAGCTAGTGGACTCCACTGAGTTTGTTCCCTGTGCCATGGTGAAGTGCACAGAGATATCCATGGTAAAGAAAGACAAAATACGAGTCATGATGCAGACATAGACCCTTACACACTCATGTGCAATTTTGTCATGTTGTGATTCACAATGGACATTAATGCTTTAGAATCTTGACGCATTTCAATTTAAAGAAATCTTAGCCTGGATCAGGAGAAAAGCCACACATTATTTTGGTTGTTATTTATTCCAAGTCTCCTGGAAAGGACAAAAAAAAAATTCCTTGCCTGCAAATACAGTTGCTTCTGGCTGACCTTCCCCACTTTGAAGGGGTCTGTGTATGCTGCTCAGAGCCATTTATATAATGCAGTGCGTATGCAATATTCTGGCCATCATAAATCACGGATCTGAGCAGGTGAGGGAAATAACTTAAACTTTCCATTGTAATGTCCGTAAGGTTGAAACATGGAGAACAATTCTTCAGATGTGAATTGCATGTCATCTTTTTAGTTAGGAGTTAAAAAAAACTAGGGAATAAAGTTCAGAGTGAAATGCTGGTGAATAATGGCACCTGTTTAAGTTATAAAGTGCAATCATGTTGTGGAGCAGATTGTTGTGCATTTATCAAAAAGTTGACGTCTGACACATATACTTTGCTTAGGGTTGTAAAGCTGAAGGGATGCATTACGTGACCTACTAAATGAAAGCTGAACCATGAAAAATGGCTAGTGGTATAGTTTCCCCATTACACCTGCTACGGTGCTGTTAGAGACTCTTTTTAAAAATTAATATTACCTTCTCATAAGAATACTTCAAGCCAAAGAAAGAGATATTACCAGTATCAGATTGGCCAGTGCAGAATTACTTCGAAGGTACAGAATAAAGAATGAACGAATCTTATTGCATACTGTGGAGGAATATTTGTATTGTATTCTGTCTATTTAATCTGCCTATCATCTGCCTTCCTTCCAAGAAACTTGGAGCAATATTCTTATGGCAGTGCAGCCTCTGACACCATTGGAAATTTGATTCACAGGCAATTCACCTGCTCAAAGGAATACTGTTCAGCTCCTGGAGAGAAGGAAAGATGATTGACTAGCTGGAACTAAGGGTGGGTGTTTGGTGGGTATGTAGAGAGATGGAAAGTACAATAGCCTGACAGCCAGATTCTGTGATTGTGCATAGAATAGATGCTCTGAATATGTAGAAGCACGAGCACAAAATGTCTTTAAAACCAGAGTGTCTTTTTTCAAACCTTAAAGAATTACACTACATACTGTATACGGCTGCTTGAATAAGGCAACAAATCTTTTTTGAGGTTGCAAAATGCTGCATTTTGAGCTCCAATTCAGAGGTAGAATGCTCCAAACTGTGTTAGTTTGGGGAAACTCACTGGGTCTTACCTGGGCGAAGACTTGCATTATGGAACAATTTTCTATTGTGAACAAACACGACATGAGCTGATATCACCAAAGCAGACTAAAAACATTTTGTAAAAATCTTTCAAGGAAATGTTGGAAGAAAAGTGGTGGTCTCTAAATCACTCTCCCTTTTTCTATTTCAGCAAAGCTGCAGTCAATGCTCCAGTTTACAGAGGATTGTATAAAACATACAATCACACAAACATATACCCCAAAATGTTTCTTATGTGTATGTCAGCTTATATATGTCACAAGAGGAAAATAAAGGGCACAGACTCCTGAATTAAGGAGGCTTTTCTAAAGAATACATGGACTATAAATAAAGAAAAGAAGCCAAGGGAAGCTCAGAAATAAGAATTAAACGAAAAGGAAGGACAGACATTGAGCTAAGGTAAGACAAAAATTTATCAATTATTTTTATTAACATACTTAAATGTATTCCACTCAACCTCAGTGGAGTCTGGTTGGCCAGAGGTATCTAGATACCTAGCTAGTCCATGTCACACCTTTTTTCACCAAGGCCAGGTAAGCAAGCAGATTTTTTGCCTCAATTGTCTAGTCCTATTCTGCCACAATAATAAGGATGATATGTTGTGCTATCTTTATGGTTTTAATCCAAGTAGAAGAAAGTAATCAATAGATTCTGCCTGCTTTGGTCACCATCATTATCAAGCATGATCTGTCAGGGAAAGAGCAATTTCCTATCATTCTTTCTAAGGTATGGTGGGGCAGAGTAGCAAAGGTGGACGTGGGTCTTTGGAATGATGTTTTCAGAAACATTTCAAGTTGCTGAACTAATGGACTGAGGCATGGAAGTGTTTCCAACCACAGTTTTTAACAATTGGGATATTTATGGAAAAAAAGGAGAAACGCTTTTTTGAAAAAGCCTGTAAAGAGCCTATAGTACAGTGGACTAAAGCACTGTTATTAACATCTGCTGCTTGCAATTACTACAAGTTCAAATCTCACCAGGCTCAAGGTTGACTCAGCTTTCCATCCTTTCAAAGGTAAGTGAAATGAGGACCCAGATTGTGGGGGCAATAAGCTGACTTTGTATAAATATACAAAAGTATGAAGGCTATTGCTTAACACATTGTAAGCTGCCTTGAGTCTCTGGAGAAGGGCGGCATATAAATTAAAGCAAAAAAAAAAAGTGAAATAAAACTGTATTTAAAAGTAGTCCAGGTTGCAGATATGGAAGAGTAATGTTAAATAAAGCTGAAGAAGCAGCAAAACTAAAGCATTGCAGGGTAAAACAGTAATGAGTGAGGTCCATCCTAGATAAATGCTAGAAGGGAATTGAATCAAGGTGATAGATGAATCCACTCTGTTATGAAAGAGAATGATTCCTCTATCCATTTGTCTTTCTTCTTTCTTTCTTTCTTTCTTTCTTTCTTTCTTTCTTTCTTTCTTTCTTTCTTTCTTTCTTTTTTTCTTTCTTTCTTTCTTTCTTGTTTACTTACCTTA
This sequence comes from Pituophis catenifer annectens, assembly GCF_029215685.1. NCBI lineage: Eukaryota > Metazoa > Chordata > Lepidosauria > Squamata > Colubridae > Pituophis > Pituophis catenifer. The sequence goes on along the minus strand of NW_027256881.1, from coordinate 154,224,799 downwards.
CTTACTTACGTACTTACTTACTTACTTACTTACTTAGGCTCAGAGACTAAGTTTGGTGAAATGGTTAAAGCACCTGGGCTAGAAACTGTGAGATTGTGAGGCCCACAAAGGGAGCTAAGTGACATTTGGCCAGTCGTTTCTCTCAGCCCCTAGGAAGAAGGCAGGAATGGCAACCACTTCTGAGAAATTTTGCTAAGAGAACTGCAGGTCCTCCCAGTCATTCAAATTATAGTTTGAAAATACTATAACAGTTATATGCCAAAATGTAATAGTTTTCATTATAGTGTTATGCCACATAACCAGACTGTACTTCATTAAATGGAGTGCAGGACTATCAGCCACTTCTCTCCAGAAAGTATTTGGAATAAAATAATTTATTTCATTCCTCTTGGTGAAAGAGGAGTGCTTTTTGTTTTGCTACAGCTGTCTTTTTATGACCCCAACATTGTATGTATGTTTAAAATATACCCCTAACTTTTCCTTTTTATAGCTCTGACATGGCAAACACCAGAGGTCTAATTATTCAATTGCCTTTAGAAAGATTTTTTGTTTTTTTCTTTGCTTGAAATGATTACATAGGCTCATTTTAGGAAAAGAAACTGAGTTAGACTATTGTATTTTATTCATTTTGGTTGGGTAAATTTGTGGTTTAGGCATTTGTTGGAAAATGTCATATTAGCGAACATTCTCAGATGCCTTTTTAATGTAAGAACATGCCACACAGGTCAAGCTTCTTTCTGTTTAGACCTAGGGACCATTTTGGTTTGTTTTCTGGATCTGAAATAACATGAATATAATTCAAGAATTTGGTTGGCATGCTATGTTAAATAAATAAAAAAGAGAGGATATTTTCCAATTATTCCACCACATATTTGTTATATTAGCAACACTTGGCCAAGGCATTATTGCTTGGGAAGAAATTATTTTGCATCAGTTCTGACAGTATCGTGATTGGTGTCATGTGTATCCAAAGTGAGGAATCTCTGGTGCTCCAGATGTGGCTGAATTACAATCCCAACCAATCCAACTAGCATAGCAGTGGTGAAGGATCTGGAAATTGTAGCTGAGTAATATTTGAAAGATGATAGAATATGATAAGACATTCTCACCTTCGATTAATATTATAAAGCCATAGTTAGAAAACTTTTTCTTAGATTTGGAGGGGGGGGGCAACACCTGGAAGAACCCATGCTATTACTGAAGACAGAAGCAATATGTGACATATATTACTAGGTCTTAGTCTAGCACTTCAGTGCCTTCTAATGGGTTTTGAACACTGTGAACAGCCATTGAAACCAAGCCAAGCATTTTAAATTGTTCCAGGTCATCCTGCCACTTCATTCAGAACAATCAGTGTCAGACTGCCCCAAGCCAAAGCTGTGTTAAATTTCATTTCCCATTACAAAAGTTGAAGTCTAAAACATCTGGAAATCAGGATTAAGGAAAGCAGGGTTTGACCTGGTTAGTACTTGGATGTGAAACTAACATATGCTAGATTGGTAAATGGAAAATATAACTCAGAAGAATGGCAATGGCAATTTTTCCCCCACATTGCTACCTAGAAAGCTATATGGACACATCCCTGTAATTACCAAGTTTTTACCTTTAGGGACTCTTCATTCTTCAAAAATATAAATGAAAGCAGCAATGATTTGGCAGTAAGAACCCAACCTTAGGAAAGAAACTATCCACAAACTGTAGGAGAAGAGCAATATTAGTGTTAAAAAAAAGGAGACTGGCAGAACTGTTTCTGATTAACATGTTTTATGAAAAGGCATAAGATGAATTATGAGTTGCACCTCAGCTCATTAGGTACACAGTGGCTAGGTTGGGATAGGATTTAAACAGGGGTGAGATGGGGATGGAACGAGGGGGAGACAGGTTGGTTATGCAGGTGTAAGTTACATGGGAGACAATGTGCTAAAATGCCCAACTGCATGAAAATGTCAGTCACTCTCTAACAATCCTAGAAAGAATGCAACAGCAAACCACTTTTGAGAAACCTTGCAAATAAAACCTGTATGGTACTATACTGACTTGTGCAACAGTCTCCTGGAGTCAAATCTAACTCAAAACCACACATTAAAAAAAAAAACTATTGTGTGTTGTGGTCCGCCAGCAGCCTGCGGAGCTGGCAGCGGAGTTGGACAGTGAGGATGCTGGGGAGGAACATGGGCCAGTCCTGGAGTCTGGGGAAGGTCCAGACAAGGGTTCTGCATCAGAGGCAGAGATGGAGCCAGGGCCATCTGGGAGTGATGTGCTGACTCTGGGGCCTCCAGAGTCGGAGAGCAGAGAAGCAGAGGAACAGGAGGAGTCTGTTCCTAGTGCATGCATGCGCAAAGCTGCCAGAAGGCATGAACAGTTAATACAAAAGTGATGACTCGGGAGTAAGGCCTGGAGATGATTGGCCCCTCCCATAAGGATTAAAAGAGGAGCAAAGGCACGTGGGCCCTTTGCAGGAAAGCAATGTTGTTAATTCTGTTCTAAGTCAGCATCTCTTTTTGATTCTGGAATCCATGTGGCTTTGCCAAGTAGGTCTTTGGCAGCGTGTCAAGGGAGATAAAGGTTGGTGATTATCCCAAAGGACTTCTCCCGAAGGACTTTTTGCAACTAATTGGGACTCAGCTGTGAATGAATGTAATTCACAGCTGTTGCAATAAAATAGGTTTTTTGGACTACCCGTGTGTTTTAATGATTCAGGAAGCTTAGGTCGCAACATTGTGTTGAGATTTTATGAGGCTGCCTGAAACTTTTTCATGTTTGTGAATTCAATCATTTTTTCCTTGATGGTGCTTATAAGGCCCCACTTTTCCAAAATGATCTTTTCAGGTCTACAATGGAGTGTTCTGGGAAGCTGAAATGCTATTATTTCCTTGTCTTGTGTCCTGATCTCAAACTTGTGTGCATTAATTCTTTTCCCAATTTTTTTTTCTCTTCGTCCTCCATAGAATACAGAGGACCATTGCTGATAGATGATGACATATATCACATGAGAAGAAGAACATGTGTGGTTGGTGTAGATGTGGAGGTAAGGTAGACATTTGGAACTGTTGCAGGGCCTGGTTCCCACGTTAGAATCATTATCCAGATTTTACTTGCTGTTTGGGAGAACCTGCTTCAGGTCGGGTGATTGTCTGTATGCAAGTATGAGCTTTCAGCTAGTACTTGAGAAAGTGCAGTGTCATTTTCCAGCATGACTTATTAACAATATGGTTGAGTGGTTTCAGATGTGAGAATCTGTGTTATTCTATAGTATTGTTCTGATTCTGTGGTCTGTAAACAATCTCCTGAGTGCTTGGTTTAATTCCATTAATTAAGGATCTCTTTCAGGTTGGTCAGTATAAAGGTGACTGTAATATCGAGCCTGGCTATTGATTTGGTGGTCTAAGACAAAAAAAGTTACCTATGGACTTCTCCATGTCAGGTTGTATAGCAACAACATTTTATATAAATCATTTTATATAAATTGTATATAGATCAGGGATGAAATGCAACCAGTTCGGGCCGGTTCACCCAAACCGATAGTAAAAAATGCTACTGGTTCACCGAACCGGTAGTAAAAAAATGTAAAAAAAAGTTCCAACGATCAGCTGATCATCAGAACTTTTTTTTTTTTTTACTTTTTAAGCATTTTTTTACTACTGGTTCCGGTTAATATGTAGTAAAAAAAATGCTTTAAAAAAGTAAATAAAAAGGCTCAGATGATCACGCAGCACAGCTGTGATCATCGGAACCTTTTTTTTACTTTTTAAAAGCATTTTTTACTATCTATTCGCGCAAACCGGTAGTAAAAAATGCTTTAAAAATGTTTTTTAAAAGGTTCCCAAGATCGCACGCCACAGCTGATTCCCCCCTCGCTCTTCTACTTACCTTCCCAAGCCTCCTTTTGGTGTATACTGTGCATGCAGGCGCAGCACATGATTGGCGCAAACTTTGCATGCGTGCACACAGCATGCACTCAGTGCACAGTGCACATGTGCGGCCAGCGAACTGGTAGCAAACCGGTTCAGATTTCACCACTGATATAGATCATTATTTAGTTAATTTATTAAATATTAAATATGATTAAATATTAATATTAGATATAGAATCTCATAGAGTTCATTAATTAATAAAATTAGTATTGTCAGCATTTATGTAGATTTGTGCCTGGACCTTGACTATTTACCTGCCTATTAATACTCCAGATATTTAATATAAACACATACAGCCTCACAGAAATGCAGACATGCAAAAGGCACATAGATTTCCAAAAAGGAGAAGAGGAAAGATGTGCTAACTCTGTGTGGTAAAACTGGAGGCATAATTCTGAAAATTCTAGAGATTAGATCAAAATGCAAGAAAAATTTAATCCAAGTGAGGAGAATAACACAATAAAATAAGATAGAATTGGAAAAACTGTTCATATTTACTAACATACAATGCACACAGATCAATAATGTTTTATTAAACAAGAACATGAAGAAAATGGTTCAGTTCTTTTTAAAACATAGAAGAAGAAACAAACCCCATTATTTTATGGATTATAGAAAGTGGTTTATGTACCATGTTTCCCCGAAAATAATACCATGTCTTACTATATATTTTTGAACCCTGAAATAAGCGCTTGGCTTTATTGCCATGCTCTCAAAAGCCCGTTTCGGCTTATTATCAGGGGATGTCTTATTTTGGGGGAAACAGGGTATGTGCTCCATGTAGTTTCCCTCATCAATGGATGTGTGTGTAAAGCTGTGCTTAAAGCCATTCACAATATACCCAAAACAAACTTGGCACACTAGGATAATCACACAAGATTGGTCCAAACTCAAAATAGTTCTTTAACTCTTTTTAACATATTATTACTGAATGACTGGTGTTAGTTGATCTACATCCTTATATATTTTTACAACCTGAATCTTGACCTTCACAATTACATTTCAGTTTGAATTCTGGGAAAGCTCCCCTCCCCATTTTAATGACACTCCCACTGATGTACCACATTCAATTGCTAGAATGCACATCAGGATAGCTCAGCAGATGGGTTGGGCTCTGGGTTGAGTTAATTGAGTCAAATAGATAAACAGCAAGGTTCAGATTATATCACCTCATAAAGAACTCGGGACCACCAGCTGATACATATTGCAAAACCAGAAATTCATTCTCAACATTATCCTGTGCCATAATATACAATATGTTTGTCTTTCTCAACACAGCACTTTCCAGATGTGTGGGGACTGCAACGCGCAGGTTTCTCAGCCAGCCAATGGCAATGCTGGCAGATAATCCTGTGAACTGCAGTCCCAGCAGGGTAGAAGTTGCCAGCTTGGGGAGGGACACAATATGGCTTCACAGCAAACTTACCACTAATGCAGTTTCCTGAATGCCTCTCTAAAATGAATTCCTATTTACTGTCAGATACTTGGCATTACTGAATGCAGAGTTGTTAATACAGGTAGTCCAATACATTTATATTTTGTACACAGGATCCTTTTCAGAATTCTGAAATCCTACAGAACGTCCTTCAAAGGTCTTTAATCTTTCATAGCCCCTGTCTTATTTCTCTCACTGCTCAAAGTTTAACAAAAGTTTATAGCATGGGAAGAAGAGAGGAATACTAGAAATCATTTTATTAAGAGTAGAAAACCTGAGTTGAACAGAGAAATGTGGTAGATCTTTATACACACTGAGAGGCAGAGAGAGAGAGAGAGAGAGAGAGAGAGAGGGAGGGAGGGAGGGAGGGAGGGAGAGGGAGGGAAAGAGAGAGATTCAAAAGAAGAGGTTTATTCCATAAAATGAAATTTATGCACATGATACCAACAAGAATATTGTGCCAGGATGAATGCTTGCTTTGCTTACTGTTCTGAAAGCTTAAATTGAGGGGTGAAAGATGACAGCTTCACATCTTGAGCAACCTAGGATAGGTTACAGATGAAGCCAACCAAGACTGTTCAGAAGTGTTTGGATTTCAAATGAGGGCGTATCTGTCCTCCTACATTTGGTGATGATCCCTCAATCGTTTTGGTGCAGTTCTATTAATCTTACTTTACAAATCCATGCCGTGATTTATATCATGTTTAATTAACTGATGAAGGGCTCCTGTGGTAAAATGGTATCGCATTAAGCTTTGTCCTTGTCAGATGTAAATGCCTTATTCTCTAATGTGTAAATAATGTATATATGGAACATCAGAGGTTAACTTATTCTTTGGACTTTAATGTATTCATAATTTACCACTCCCATTCCTGGCTCCACCCCTTGTATATATAAGGAGCCATCCTCCCCATTTTCATTGCTTCTATCTTGAATATTCAGCGAATATAGAATGCCTATTATGATTAAAGAGAAATATATTTAAATCTCTAACTTCTATTATCTTTATTGAGTCTGATCCTGAAAATATTGCAACAAGCTGGTAGCAGAGGATGGTTAATTGACTCAATAAGTAATAAAAATGTCCAAGAAAGATAGGCCCAACACCAGGGCCTACAGCAAAGAAATAGAAACTGATCAAGAGACAATCAACGAATCCACTAATGCGATTTCGAGAGAATCCGAAGAATACACTACTGAAGAAGAAGAACTGATGAGTAAAAATAACGACCAGGAAGAAATCGAGATAGAAAATAACGAACTCAGGTCAGAGATATTAAAGATACTAAAAAGCCAAAAGAATGATGAAAGCCTCATCGCGGACCTCCAGGAGATGCTGAGAAACAGCGGAGCAGCGAGAGAGAAAAACGTCATTAAAGAAAAACCCAAAGATCAAAAAACTGTGAGTGAAATGACTACTGAGAAAATAGTTGTAAAAAAGAAAAGATGTGACATCGCGCGAAATTTTGAATGGCAGCCATCTTGTTTTCAACGAACTTCAAAAGAGAGTGAAGCGGAGCCTATCAAAACGCTCAGTTCAAAATTTCTGGCGCGAAAAACGCTATCAGACGAAGAAAGTGAAAAAGAAGTCTCAAACTCTTCAGATGAACCAAAATCAGAAAGTGAAGACGATTTAACAAAGTCTCAAGTAAAGTCAGCAATGAAAACGCTTTTTGCTGCTTTTGGGCCAAGATTGAAAATTTCCAAGACATCAACAAAGAAGCAAGAAATCAAACCGACAACTCAAGACCTGCACGCTCCCATCCTGACTTCGAAAACGACGACACCCGAGCCCAGAGAGCCATGCCGATTCCGTCCTACACCGCAGACAGAATCGAGTGCCAGCGCACACAAGAGAAAGAAAAGAACCGTCGCCATCACCAAAGCCCCAAAAACCGAGCCAGAGACCGACTCATCTGAAGAGGAGCGGATCGAGAGAGCTGAAATGGAGAGAACCTTCCACAACGGCGCCAAAGAAGAAATGAGCAACGCGCATGTGCAAAACTACGTAGACGGCCCCGAAAGACTTGAACTGGCCAGAGAACCGCGCAGACTCGTTACAAGCATCCCAATGCCGTTCTGTAATTTCCTGCACTTGAGAGACCACGGACTGCCTCAGGTTGTAAGTAATGGACAGAATAATGTAGGGAATTTACCCAGTGACTTCCCAAAACTTAGAGTTGATGGCATTAATTTACAAGAGTGGTACCAACAGCTTCAGGTTATTTTTATGAAAGAAAATTTACTATTCTTTATAACTAGTCCTCCAAGAAGACCTTGGACTTTAAAAATAGATTGTTTACATCATAGAGCATTTTTCATAATAATTTCTAGCGTGTCTCCTGCAATGTATCATAGCATCAAACCAAATCTAACTGTATCAGAAATAATTCAATGCATGTTTAATCTATTTCACAGCGATAGCGTAGCCACAACCACAAGAATGTCTAAAGATTTCTTTTCTTCTAGAGTGAAACCAGGGGTTTCTATAAGTGAGCATTTGATAAATCTAAACAAAATAAGAGCAGAGCTGCAATTGAGGGGGGAAGTGATTTCAGATCAAACAATGAAAAGTGTTATTATCAATTCACTTGATCCATCATGGGATAGCTTTATGTCACACTTAGATACCATTAATTTGGGATATTTATCAATAGAAAGTTTATCTAACAAATTGATAGCAGAAGACAATTCAAGAAAAAATCGTTTCAGTAACCAAACAGAACACAAATCTTTTAGGAAAGTAGTCTTTCAAGATAAATATAATGAGGCCTTTAGATGCCACAATTGTGGATCCAGGGAACACAGTAGAAGAGACTGTCCCAAAGTCCCAAGGGAAAGACATAGGCCAGAATACAGGAGCAAATACAATTACAGACAATCTTCCACAGATAGACACAAATATAGAAGTCCACCAAATTACAGAGAAAGTAGAGGGGGTAGAGAAAATTCAAAAGAGAGAAAATCTGGGTCACTAAATGGGCTAAATAAACAAGACAGCACCAGAACACAACAAGATGAGAACAATAATTGGCTTATTGATTCTGGTGCAACAAATCACACCACTAACAACAAAAGTATATTGTCTTCATTTACAGAAGATAAGTTTGTGATAAAGGTAGCTAATCAAGAAAAGGTTCAAGTATTAGGCAGAGGAAATGTGACCTTGCCTGGTTTAGGGAAAATAGAGGGGGTATTATTAATCCCAGAAATACCTCACAACATACTGAGTGCCATAAAACTAAGCAGAGAATCTGACATCAATATAGTTTTCTCAAAGGGGAAAGCAACTATAGAAAAGAACAAAACAAATGTAGGCACTGTGATGATAAAAGGGGGTCTACCCTATCTGATAACCAAAGAAAGATGGTTACATAACATTGATTCAAATATGGAAGATTGTATTGAAGCAGATGATGAAAATGTCAGTAACAGTGACAATGATGAATGTAAAATAACTCATGATAACAAAAATACACACAATGAGAAGAAACCAAAAATAGGTAAACCAATTCATGATGAGTGTGCTCATATCTTACATAGGAAGTTAGGACATGCAAGCTTTCCTGTAGTACAAAAAATGACTGAACACGCAGAAGGTGTCAAAATAAAAAATTGTGAAAATTATTTGGAATGCTCAGTATGTAAATCCACCAAACTAAAAACCAGTCCCAGACCAAAAAAATCTAACAGATCAACCAACAATATTTTTGATTTGGTACATATGGACTTAGTTGGTCCATTAACTCCATCAATTACCTATAGAAAACGTTACTTCCTAACAATAGTGGATGATTACAGTCGCTATGGTTTTGTTTACACATTAAAGCACAAGGATGAAACCTTTCAGAAATTTAAGGAATTCTACAAACGCATAGAAACACAACATAATATTAGAATAAAACAAATTATGACAGATAGGGGATGTGAATTCATGTCTAAAGAATTCTCCCAATGGTTAAAGGATAGAGGGATGCTACATTTCACGTCCAATCCATTTTCTGCATTTCAAAATGGGATTGCAGAGAGAAAGAATTCCACACTACAAACCATGATTAGATGCACATTAGAGGATGCTGGTTTAGGCAAACAATTTTGGTCAGAAGCCTTACATTATTCAAATTACACTCAAAATAGGACATGGTCCAGTATTGTGAATAAGACACCATATGAGGTGATGTACAATAGAAAACCCAAATTAGCACACATGCACATATTTGGAGTTACTGCAGACGTACACATACCTAAACAATTGAGGAGAAAGGGTGAAAACGTATCCAGGAGATTAAGATTCATGGGATACGAAACTGGAACCAAAGGGTACAGATTCATTGATAATAATAACAAATTTATAGTATCCAGAACAGCAGTGTTCCATGAGCAGGCCAATTGGTCTAAATTGCACCTTAATGAAATATTTCCTAATAAAAGCAAAGATAATATATCTTGCGAGGAAGGAACAACAGAAATTCAAAGTATTAACAAAAGTAAGAACAAAACCAAAACTTGGACAAACAGTCAACATAAAATAAAGACAGACACATTAACAAAAAAGGAAGCTAGATTTTTGCATGACAACCATAGCAAACCTGAAAGAAATATTAGAAACAATAGAAACCAAATACCAAATAAATACAAAGATTACATAATGCATATGGATAGAGAACAAATAACACCTAATACATATGAGGAAGTATTGAAACTTCCCCGTGAAGAAAGAGAAAAATGGGAACTAGCTATGGAAAAAGAGATGGAAAGTTTACAAGGATTAAATGTATTCACACCTACGATCGCACCTAAGGATAAAACAATTATAGGTACCAGGTGGATTTATAAAATTAAGAATTTAGAAGGAGGTAATACCTTATACAAGGCCAGACTAGTTGCACAAGGTTATGCACAAAAATATCCAGAAGACTATACTGACACATATTCACCAACAGTGAGAACAGAGAGTGTCAAAACAGCTCTTGTAGTAGCATCTGCACTCAATCTGGACGTGTTTCAATATGACATACAGACTGCATACTTACATGCAAAATTAGATAAGGAAATATATGTAAGAGCACCACACAGTCAATACACTAATAAGAACGAAATTTGGTTATTAAATAAGAGTCTGTATGGATTGAAGCAATCTGGAAAAAGATGGTACGATTGTTTGGTAAAAGTACTTAAAACCATGGATTTCAACGCCACCACTGCTGATAACTGTTTCTTTGTAAAAAAGAGTAATGATCATATTGAATTTGTATTAATTTATGTGGATGATATTTTATATATTGGAAAGCATAAAGAGAGCAGGGAAATCTTTGTAAATAAGTTAAACGAACACTTCTCATTGAAATCACTAGGTAGAGTGAACAAATACCTTGGTGTACAAATTAACAAAACAAAAAGGGGATTCAAACTTACTCAGAAAGATAAAATCATTGAACTCCTAAACAAATGTAACTTAAATAATGCCAAGACATGTGACACACCTATGCAAACTGATTTTCTCAGAAACATTGATGAATCTTCCCCTGAGTTTAAAGACAACACATTTTACAGATCAGTTATAGGTTCACTCCTTTATATATCCAATTGGACTAGGCCAGATATTGCATTACCTCTCAATTTATTGTCAAGATATGTTAGCAGACCAACCTTGTATCATTGGGAAGCTGTCAAAAGAATTTTAAGATATCTAAAAAGTACATTAGATTTTTGTTTAATATTGGAACCCAATAATGACAAAGAACCAAAAATTACTTGTTATGCTGATGCAGATTGGGCTGGTGATACATCATGCAGAAAGAGTACCTCTGGTTATGTTTTTCTATTGAACGATTGTCCAGTTTACTGGTATACTGGTAAACAAGAACTGGTAGCCACTTCTACCACAGAAGCGGAATATGTTTGCTTGTCTAAAGCTGCAAATAACCTTGTATGGTTCAATGATTTGATCACAGATATTTGGAAGAAACCTACTTTACCATTTATTATGCATGAAGACAATAAAGCGGCCATTGAAATATCTAGATCCGATGCAATTGGACAAAGGTCCAGGCATATTGATATAAAATTTAAGCACGTGAGACAACTATCTCAAGACGGATTCATCAAAGCAATACATTGTGATACTTCTGAACAATTAGCTGACATATTAACAAAACCCTTACCTTCTAAACAACACAAATATTTAACTTCTAAATTATATGTATTATATTGTCCTGAATCTGAATGTAACTGGTGTTGTATAACGAACCGGCATTTAGAGGGGGATTTGTCAGATGTAAATGCCTTATTCTCTAATGTGTAAATAATGTATATATGGAACATCAGAGGTTAACTTATTCTTTGGACTTTAATGTATTCATAATTTACCACTCCCATTCCTGGCTCCACCCCTTGTATATATAAGGAGCCATCCTCCCCATTTTCATTGCTTCTATCTTGAATATTCAGCGAATATAGAATGCCTATTATGATTAAAGAGAAATATATTTAAATCTCTAACTTCTATTATCTTTATTGAGTCTGATCCTGAAAATATTGCAACAGTCCTTATGACAAACACGAAGCACCATCTTTAGTTTTGCAAAAGCAAAATGTCCGGGGATTCATTGATGACAGGATGCCGGAATCGCAAGAAAGTCCCTCCTGTCGTTTGAAAATCCAGAGAGTGTGGTTGCCATATGCTCATCATTTCCAAGGGGGGGAAAAAAGTGACAGGACCAAAAAAGAACAGCTCTAGTTCCTCCAATATGTTCAAATCTCAGATGAAAATGATAATGCAGCAGTTCTGTACAGAGGCCAAATTTGACATGAAAGCATACAGGAAATGTTCAAAAGGATTAATGAGACATTTCTTTTTGAAACATAAATTACTTTCTCCTCCCTCCCTCCCCTTAATAAGTTACGTCAACAAAGTTGACTTCTTTTTAGCAGTAACACTAGGAAAAGCTGTAAGTCTCTCTTCACACACCTATCAAACAGAGAAAACAGCAATCAGAAACTTGAGCATTATTAAGTAAAATCTATGAATGCATTTTTCTGCATCAATATAAACCTGTGATATAAATGTTTGGTCTGCAGAGGAAAATTGTTCTATTTCCAGGATAGCTGATTAGTCAATCTCTCTGCTTTTAAAAGATAAATCTCTCAGGGAAATCTATTTGACTTCCTGCTAAGCATTTGCAAAGTTCTTAACGTCTGAAAATTATCAAATAATTTGAAGACTGCGTACACAGCAGGGCAGGGGTGAAATCCATCAGGTTCTGACAGGTTCTGAGAACCGGTAGTGGACATTTTGAGCAGTTCAGAGAACCGGTAGTGGAAATTTTGAGTAGTTCAGAGAACTGGCAAATGCCACCTCTGGCTGGCCCCAGAGTGGGGTGGGAATGGAGATTTTGCAGTATCCTTCCCCTGCCACACCCACCAAGCCACACCCACCAAGCCACACCATGTCACACCCACCAAGCCACGCCCACAGAACTGGTAGTAAAAAAATTTGGATTTCACCACTGCATCAGAGGAATTAGTATATATTGGTACACATCGTGACCTGTTATGGACTACAATTTTGTAGATATATTTATGGAAATCACATTGAATTCATTATGATGTACTTTTTGTAGACATGATGTACATGTAGACATAGTGCCCTATTTTACAAAACTAAAATTGAACAATGAATGTAAAATTACTTCTCTTTAGAATTACATATTTCTCCCAATATTTAGATAAAATTGCTGAAAAGCCACCATTTAATGGCATTCATATTGACATTCCTATTACATGAACATAAAAATATACTGACATTCATATTGTAACACTGACAGTATATGTCGATATATTTTATCTCTCTGTGTGTGTTAATATGTGCATCTCATTGTATATTTCTCTGTTCTTATTTATTATCAGATACTTGGTTGAACATACAATTAAAATTAAGATTTTAAAGGATACCTTTGTTTCATAGACAGCATTTCTTTGTCCCTGAATGCATTTCAGATTTGAAAAGAACTTATTTGTTAGGTTGTAATTAAGATGATTGAATGGTTACTGAAACAAAGACAATAAAATAAATTGATATTTCAGTAAAGCCAACTGATAATTCGATATGATCCTCAAATCAGTAAACAGAACTATTTTTAACAATTTAATTTGTGCAGACTAAGCAGAAAGGAGAAGGAGAATGTATCACAAAGTTTTCTTTTAACCTTTAAGCATTTGTTTCTGTGCATATATGTACATGTACACAGATAGTTGACTGAACCACAATTTATTAATATTTAACACATGTGTACTCTGTGGGATGTGTTATTATACTGATACAAAAGAAACTAATGAGCAGTCAAGCTACCATATGTCATGACTTGGGCCAAGGTAGAAGATGCATGGACACAATAATTCTTGCTTCCACTTTCCTATTAAAGCTATTAATCCTGTTTGAGGTTCTATTCCCAGTTAGCTGAATAAAATTCTAATAACATCTAGTTAGATCTCCCAAGAAGATCACAATCCAAAGACACATCTGTTGTTTTAGAAGTAGTTTCATATCTTTAAAGAATGCAAATATATTATTTGTAAGACAAATACTTTTCCATTCTTATTTTAGATGTCCACCAAATGACTATAACATATTCAACATTGATCTTTCTTTCCAAAGCTTTTGCCTGTCTTTCATTAGTGAACTTTTCAAAATAACTAAATTTGAACTTTTATTGGTAAGACCACGCTTGTGGAATACTGCATCCAGTTTTGGTCGCTACAATATAAAAAAGATATTGAGACTTTGGAAAGGGTTCAGAGAAGAGCAACAAAGATTATTAAGGGGGCTGGAGGCTAAAACATATGAAAATGGTTGCAGGAATTGAGTATGTCTACTCTAGTAAAAAGAAGGACTAGGGGAGACATGATAGCAATGTTCCAATATTTGAGGGGCTGCCTCAAACAAGAGGAGGTCATGCTATTTTTCAAAGCACCAGAAGAAAGACAAGAAACAATTGATGGAAACTAATCAAGGAGAGAAGCAACCTAGAACTAAGGCAAAATTTCCTGACAATGAGAACAATTAAACAGTGGAATGGCTTGCATTCAGAAGTTATGGGTGCTCATCATTGGATGTTTTTAAGAAGAGATTGGACAACCACTTGTCTGAAATGCTATAGGGTCTTCTGATTGAGCAGGGGGTTGGAGTAGAAGACCTCCAAAGACCTTCCCACTCTGTGTTCTGTCCTGTTCGAAATTTGTGCTGTGCACTGCCCTGTGATCCTTAATGATGGTGATCTATAAATAAATGTAATAGTAGTGATCTAAGATGAATCCAGGAATATATGTAACTCCCTATCCTCCACAAAGGTCCCTCTGAAGTATTTGACTAAGTTGGTCACATCTTCAGATATTTGAGAAGAAAATCTCTTTCTTCTCCCTGTGCCTCCAAATGGATGCCATTTATATTCAATCTTTCCTCCAAGGCATAGAAACATGATCCTCTCCTCATTTTATTAAGACAACAGTCATATGAAGTAGAAGGGACAAAAATTGATGGCATTTGCAAGTAATTTAATGAATTTAATCTGGAAATGGGCAGGCTGCAATCCAATCCAGGAATGGGTCACAAGCAATCATTCAGCACTGATCTTCAGAGCCTTCCTAGTACTTGAAAAGTGCTGAAAATTCACAGGATTTCTAAAATTTATAGGTATAAACATAAACATAAACATAAACATAAACATAAACATAAACATAAACAAAAGAAGTAAGTACAGGTAAATGGGGACAGTAAGACAGGGATGGTAGGCACACTGGTGCGCTTATGCACGCCCCTTTACGGACCTCTTAGGAATGGGGTAAGGTCCACGGTAGACAGTTTATGAGGGTTTGAGGATGAAACAAAGGAGTCAGGTAAAGCATTCCAGGCATTGACCACTCTGTTGCTGAAGTCATATTTTCTGCAATCGAGTTTGGAATGGTTTACCTTGAGTTTGTATCCATTATTTGCCCGTGTATTATTGTGGTTGAAGCTGAAGAAGTTGTTGACAAGTAAGATGTTGTAGAAGATAATTTTGTGTACTATGCTTAGGTCAGACCACAGGCTTCTTCAGGACCCCCTCCCACTGCAAATTAAGGGTGGAAACGAGACCAAAAGAACTTTGGAAACCAAGTCCTTGTCATTCTCCTTTAACATGCCCAAATTGGTACACGTTTGGGGATTTTGGAGGGTTTTGAAACTGAGAATGAGAGAAAAGGATTCTGGGAGGTAGACTACTCTTTTTTTTTTCAATGTAAAGCTTCCAAATCTCCCCCAAAAGGGAAAGGGAAGAGGATGATAAGCAACAAGTTACAGTTGCAATGAGAGCATGATTAGGAGATTTGAAAGACTAATTAGGGTCTGTGTATTCACTAGAAGTTGAAAATGAATTGATGGCACATTATTAATTAACCAATCTTCCAAAAATTGCCCTAAATTATCATTTGCATTTTTAGGTTAATTTGAGTCCACTTCTACTGGAAAACTCCTGTAGAGCCCTCCAGAACTTTAGGAGCTGTCCTTCAATGTTTCAAATGATGTCTACCCAATTCAGTTTATTTTTATTTATTTATTTTTTTCGGTTTATATGCCGCCCTATCTCCCAATGGACTCAGGGCGGCTCACAATAATAAAAACACAAGCCAGAATACAAAATAAAATCTAAAATCTAAAAAATTTAAAATTTAACCCTTAAAACCCCCCATCAGGCCAGGTCAAGCGATTCAAAAAGCCAAGTTTTTAATTCACGATGGAAGGTGTGAAGTCAGGTGCTAATCGGAGCTCCAAGGGAAGTTGATTCCAGAGGGTGGGCGCACCCACCAAGAAGGCTCTATCCCTGGGGGCCACCAGCCAGCACAGTCTAGCCAATGGCACCCTGAGCAAGCCCTCTCTATGGGCGCGAATCGGGCAATGGGATATCGTTGCTGGCTGTAGGTGGTCTGCCAAATATCCTGGACCTAAGCCATGTAGGGCTTTATAGGTCATCACCAGCACCTTGAATCTTACCCAGAGGGCAACCAGCAACCAATGCAAGCTGCACAGGAGGGGTGTAACATGGGAGTATCGGGGTTCTCCCATCACAACCCACGCGGCTGCATTTTGCACCAGCTGAAGTCTCTGAGTGGTTCTCAAGGGCAGCCCCATGTAGAGAGCGTCAATCCATGAGATGACTAGTGCATGAATAACTGTGTGTAGGGCATCTCGGTCCAAGTAGGGACACAACTGGCGCACCAGACGTATCTGGGCGAATGCCTCCCTGGTCACGGTTGTTATATGATCTTCTAAACTCAACCATGAATCCAGGAGGACGCCCAAGTTGCGCACCTTGTCAACAGGGGGCAAAACTTCACCCCCTATAGTTAGCATGGCACCTCTCCCCTGAACCGAGATGCCGGTACCCCACAGCCACTCGGTCTTGGCTGGGTTGAGTTGCAGTCTGTTTCTACCCATCCAGACCCGTATCGCTTCCAGGCACCGGGCCATCACGTCGAGGGCATCGCTGGGTTGGTCCAGTCACACAAATAATAGGATAATCATATGATCAGTGCAGACTCATGCTTGAAAATGAAATGCATGTTGATGGATGGACGAATGGATGGATGGACAGATGGGTGATGGGTATGGGTTTGTTATCTCCATTCCAGCACTCTTCAACATTTAAAATTTCTTTGAGACTCCTTACATTGAAAGCTGATACCACTAAGTTGTCAACATTAAGACTGGCCTATTCTGAAAAACAAAAGAAAAAAAATCTGCTTAAAAGTTAACTAATTACTATCATCCATAAAGTCCACATAGATGTTCACGTTTTCTTTTGAGATTCCACACATAATGGAGAAAGTACCATGCAAAGTACTATTCTTTGATGTGACACTGAAATTTTGCTGTTTTCTCACTCCTTTGTCTCATCCTAAACCAATATTTTGAAAATTCCCTTTGTAGTAGCACCTGCCCTCAGAACAGCACCCAGATGGCTTTGACCCCGTTAGCCTTTTGTAAGGCTCTGAAGACCTGGCTGTTTCCCCAGGCGCTCAGGCCAGGAGGTTAGACAAGCTTTGGCTGGTGATGTGGTTTTTATGATTTGTGGGTTTACTGTTTTAACCTTGTGTGTCATGGGTTACATCCTGTTGTTGTTGCTTTAATCCTTGTACTATTATGAGATGGGAAGCTATATAATTCATATAAACAAGCAAACATGTTGGTGTTTGTCTCAGTGTCTCAAAGAGACTACAAAGGAACAGAAAGTTGCAAATAATTTCAGCGTCATATCTAAAGCCATTAGATGTGTGAACTCCTTGCCACTTCATTAAAAAAAATAATGATTTCTGGTGAAATGCTATCAAATCCTTTACATCATTTTACCAATATAACATTATCAAAAGCAATAACTTTTGTCTTTGCTTTTTTAATGCTCCTGTAAAGATATACCTGCGTGTAAGGACATGCTATAATCTTCCAGATGTAATTTAATTTCAAATCTGTAAAATGTAGTTTACCAGTGATCTAAAGAGCTGCTACTACACGACCCATGACTTTGGAGATAGTAGGATGGCTAGATAGCTTAACCTAGGAACTCTAGGTGGATTTCCAAGTTTGGGTCCTCTGAATAATCAAATGCAGAAATTGGGAAATAATCAAAACATTTTTCTTATGTTGATCAATCAAGAATGATTAGGATTAGCAAATTAAAAATTGCCTAGAATATCATCTAACCTACTGTATACTGTATACTGTCACCCTGCCTAATTAACTTATATGCAGAGTATATCATGAGAAAGGCAGAGCTAGATGAATCAAAAATTGGAATTAAGATTGCCGGGAGAACTATCAACAATCTCAGATATGCAAATGATACCACTTTAATGGCAGAAAGCGAAGAGGAACTAAAGAGCCTCTTGATGCGGGTGAAGAAGAAGAGTGCAAAAGTTGGCCTGAAACTCAACATTAAGAAAAATAAGATCATGGCATCAGGCCTTCTCAATTCCTGGCAAATAGATGGGGAAGAAATGTGAGTGATAGATTTTATTTTCCTGGGCTCCAAGATCACCACAGACTGCAGCCAAGAAATTAAAAGATGCTTGATCCTGGGGAGGAAAGTCATGGCAAATCTAGAAAGCTCTGCTAAAAAGCAGAGACATTACCCTGCCAACAAAAGTGTGTATAGTCAAGGCTATGATTTTCCCAGTTACAATGTATGGATGTGAAAGTTGGACCATAAGGAAGGCTGAGCGCCAAAGAATTGAGGACTTTGAACTATGGTGTTGGAGAAGACTTCTGCAAGTCCCTTGGACTGCAAGGTGATCAAACCGGTCAGTCCTAGAGGAGATCAACCCTGATTGCTTTTTAGAAGGCCAGATCCTGAAGATGAAACTCAAATACTTTGGCCACCTAATGAGAAGGAAGGACTCACTGTAGAAGAGCCTAATGCTGGGAATGATTGAGGGCAAAAGAAGGGGAGGGCAGAGAATGAGGTGGCTGGATGGAGTCACTGAAGCAGTAGGCATGAGCTTAAATGGACTCCAGGGGATGGTAGAGGACAGGAAGGCCTGGAGGAATGTTGTCCATGGGGTCGCGATGGGTCAGACACGACTTCACAACTAACTAACAACAACAAATTAGATTGTGTTATTCCAGTTCCTTCCTTCCTTCCTTCCTTCCTTCCTTCCTTCCTTCCTTCCTTCCTTCCTTCCTTCCTTCCTTCTCTTTCTTTCTTTCTTTCTTTCTTTCTTTCTTTCTTTCTTTCTTTCTTTCTTTCTTTCTTTCTTTCCTCTCTCTCTTTCTCTCTTTCTTTCTCTTTCTTTCTCTTTCTTTCTCTCTCTTTTCTTTCTTTCTTTCTTTCTTTCTTTCTTTCTTTCTTTCTTTCTTTCTTTCTTTCTTTCTTTCGACAAAATATTTGCATCCCTAGCCAACTTTTATGGCAGGTATTATTATTTTTTTTTAGGGTAATAAGGGGTTTCTAATATTAGGACTGATTGCATTGATCATTTGTGCTCTCTGGGTAATAACAAAATTAATGAGTGAACTATATCAACCTGATTTTCCCACAAGAGGCTAATTAAGAATGCATGACATTCACATTTTTCTATTTTGCTGCACTGAAAATGCTTGCTAGTAGAGGAGCGCCTCTCTCTCTCTCTCTCTCTCTCTCTCTCTCTCTCTCTCTCCCTCCCTCCCTCCCTCCCTCCCTCTCCCTCTCCCTCTCCCTCTCCCTCTCCCTCTCCCTCTCCCTCTAGTTTCCAGATGTAAAACCAGCATTGTGGCAGAAAAGTCATCTCATTTTAGTTCAAGTCACATTCTCAGGACAACTTTCAAAACACAGATCTCCTGTATTGGAGTCCTCACAGCTACAGCTGCTCGAACTGTTCTCTTGGGAAATTCCAAACTCTTTGGTACAAAAAAGAAAGGGACACCACCTAGTGCTCTTTCTGAGGAAAAGCTCTTATGGGTGTGGCAAGGAAGTGAAAAGGAGAAAACAAAGGTAATTTAGCCTGTTAAATGCAAAACTTTACCAGGTGAAATCCCTTTGTTTAAACAGTTCCTGTAAAAAAGACATTTTAAAAAAATCAAGTAAAGTCTCAGTATGAAACAAATTGGCCATAGATCCAAATTTAAATATTAGTTATCATCAATATCATATTTTTTATAGAAAAACACTGGAATATTTTTGAAATTGGATTTTGAGGAGTGGTACTGTAGTAAATATTGCTGATGAACTATGCATTTATACTGATCTTAAATGCTTCGTAGAGTCTTCAATGCTTACACCATAGCTTCCTAGCAAATGACATACTTTAAAAGTGTTTTAAATACTATTTTAAATTATAATTGTTCTTCTAAATTTAAGTGTTTTAATATTTTGTTTCTCAAACTTTTAAGATGGTAGGATTCAGTGGTGGGATTCAACCAGTTTGCACCACTTCGGGAGAACCGGTTGTTAACTTTCTGAGCAGTTTGGCAAACTGATTGTTGGAAGAAATCATTAGGGCAGAGAACCGGTTGTTAAATTACTTGAATCCCACCACTGGTAGGATTTATGGTGGGGACATAAAGTTCCGTGTTTCAATATGATTTCATTTGTTTCACTACAAAAAAAAAACCCGATGATTTCATAGGCAGCAGGCTAGGGAGATGCTACTATCTCTATTTTTAAAAGCAGCAAGGAAAATGTATGATTATTTTGT
Organism: Pituophis catenifer annectens; assembly: GCF_029215685.1. Classification (NCBI taxonomy): domain Eukaryota; kingdom Metazoa; phylum Chordata; class Lepidosauria; order Squamata; family Colubridae; genus Pituophis; species Pituophis catenifer. Next base: position 154,204,249 of record NW_027256881.1, on the reverse strand, counting down.
CTAGTTTTTCCTCATTTTCAATCTTTTCTGAAAGATGTTTGTAGTTTCAGAGGTGTGTGAGTGTGTGTGTGTGTGTACACATATATTAAATGAACCACTTAAATACACCCAGAAACTATTTGAAAAGCCTAAGAGTGTTTCCCCAAGATTCTGAGTTGGAAAGGATATGGATCTACCTCAATGAAACTATTTATTTATTTATTAAATTTATATACCGCCCTATTCCCGAGGGACTCAGGGCGGTGAACAGCGAAAGATAAAAATACATGTAATACAAATGTTAAAAAAAACCAATTAAAATATACTAAACACTCTGGTCCTAGATAATTCAAGACATCCCAGTTTAAAACAAAATCAGAAGCAATATAAAGGGAAAGTTAGGCCAGGCCAGCCTGCTGAAACAGGAATGTTTTGAGGGCATGGCGGAAAGTGCGCAGATCCGGGATCTTCTGTATCTCTGGGGGGAGCTCGTTCCAGATGGTGGGTGCCCTCACAGAAAAGGCTCTCCCCCTGGGGGCCGCCAGTTGACACTGTTTGGCTGATGGCACCCTGAGAAGCCCCTCTCTATGGGAGGGTACTGGGCAGTGAGAGGCTATTGGTGGCAGAAGGCGGTCTCGTAAATACCCCGGTCCGATGCCATGGAGCGCTCTAAAGGTGGTAACCAAGACCTTGAAGCACACCCAAAAGTCCACCGGAAGCCAGTGCAGCTCGCGCAGGAGGGGAGCCACATGGGAGCGCCATGCTGCTCCCATAACTACCCACGCGGCCGCATTCTGGACCAGCTGGAGCCTCCGGGTGCTCCTCAAGGGGAGCCCCATGTAGACAACATTACAGTAGTCCAGGCATGAACTGACGAGGGCATGAGTGACCGTATTTAATGAGTCCCGATCTGGCGAATCAGGCGAAACTGATAAAAAGACCTCCCGGCCACAGCCATCAAGTGCTCTTCTAAAGACAGCCGTGAGTCCAAGAGGACGCCTAAGTTGCGAACCCTCTCCGTGGGGGGCAATGACTCGTCCCCAATAGTCAGTGATGGCACCAACTGACTATATCAGGACGTCGGAAACCACAGCCACTCGGTCTTGGATGGGTTGAGCCTGAGTCTGTTCCTCCCCATCCAGATCCGTACAGCCTCCAGGCACCGGGACATCACTTCAAGGGCATCATTGGGGTGGTCCGGGGTGGAGATGTATAGCTGAGTATCATCAGCATACTGATGATACTTCACCCCAAAACCACGGATGATCTCACCCAGCGGCTTCACATAAATGTTGAACATAAGGGGCGAGAGAACCGATCCCTGTGGCACCCCACATACAAGGGGCCTCGGGGTCGACCTCTGCCCCCCTGTCAGACTGCAACCGATCAGAGAGAAAAGGAGGAGAACCACCGCAACACAGTGCCCCCCACCCCTAGCTCTTCGAACCGGTGCAGCATGATACCATGGTCAATGGTATCAAAAGCCGCTGAGAGGTCTAATAGGACCAGGATAGAGGAGCAACCCCTGTCCCGGGCCCTCCAGAGATCATCTACCAATGCGACCAATGCCGTTTCCATGCTGTATCCAGGCCTGAAGCCCGACTGGAACGGATCTAGATTCATCCAAGTACTGAGGAAGCTGTCGCGCTACCACACTCTCAACAACCTTTGCAACGAAGCGAAGGTTGGAGACTGGACAGTAATTAGCCAACACTGCTGGGTCCAGGGAAGGCTTCTTGAGGAGAGGCTTCACCACCGCCTCTTTCAAGACGGCAGGGAAGGCACCCTCCCTCAAGGAAGCATTTATAATCCCCTGGAGCCAGCCTCGTGTAACCTCCCGAGAGGCCAGCACCAGCCAGGAGGGACACGGGTCCAATAAACATGTGGCCGTGCTCAGTCTGCCCAGTATCTTGTCCACGTTTTCTGGAGTCACAGAATCAAACTCTTCCCAGGTAATATTCTCAAGACTTGCCTCCCTCCTCCCTCCTGAATCTACCCAGTCAGAGTACAAATTTTCCCAAATCTGAGTGATTTTGTCATACAGATATTGTACAAAGTCCTCGGCTCTACCCTCCAAGGGGTCCTCCCATGCTTCCTGGTGGAGCAGGGAACGGGTCACCCTAAACAGGGCGGCCGGGCAATTATCTGATGATGCAATAAGAGCGGAAAAATAGTTACATTTTGCTGCTTTTATTGCCACCAGGTAGGTCTTAATATGAGACTTTACCAGTGTTCGGTCAGATTCAGAATGGCTGGCCCTCCAACTGCTCTCCAGGCGTCTTTTCCGGTGTTTCATCTCCCTCAGCTCCTCGGTGAACCAGGGAGCCAGGTGAGATCGACGCCGGGTTAAACTATGTTGGTTCCAGTGGTGGGATTCAAATTTTTTTACTACCGGTTCTGTGGGTGTGGCTTGGTGGGCATGGCAGGGGAAGGATACTGTAAAACCTGCATTCCCATCCCACTTCAGGGGAAGGATACTATAAAATCTCCATTCCCTCCCTACTCCGGGGGAAGGTTACTGAAAAACCCCCATTTCCTCCCGATCAGCTGGGACTCGGGAGGCAGAGAATAGATGGGGCAGGGCCAGTCAGAGGCGGTATTTGCCGGTTCTCCAAACTACTCAAAATTTCTGCTACCGGTTCTCCAGAATTGGTCAGAACCTGCTGAATACCACCTCTGGTTGGTTCCCTGTTACTGCTGTCCTTTTAAGTATTTGATTATACTGGCTTCTGTTTTTAACTTGCATGCTAGCCAAAGTCATTATGAATTGAATGGCCTTCTAAATTTACTTGGTTATAACCAATCAAATAAACCTACCTCCCTGAGTTGTTGTGGTGGGGAAATATTGAAGGAAGAAGTCCTATACATGCTACTTTGAGCTTCTGGAAGAAAAGCGGGTTATAAATCTAGCAAAATAAATACAGTGTTGTGCAATCTATCAGTGTAACCTCCACTGCTCTTGATCTCAGTGATCCCAAGTGAACAGTGATTGTGTCTGTTTAATATTCTCACATATGTTATAACAATAAATAGATACATAACAAACATATAGGTTCATTGATGGTCTCTTAAACGACTGACTTGTTGAGCAAATGTTGTGTTATGAGTGATGTTTAAACTGTGACTAGTTTGTTGCAAGCTCTGTATTTCTTTAAGATAAAGGAGTTTTTTTCCAAGGACCTGGTTTAAACCATCTTAGACAGGTGCTATGTTTTTACCCTGAAACACTTCGAAGCATCTTTTATCCAAAGTGCCACATGAGTGCCACATGAGAAGATACTTTTAGAAAATCAAAAATCTTTGATATTACTGACCCAGAAAGGAAAGGGCTGCTGCTCTTGTGCTTTTAAGATGATATCATAAAAGATCTGAAGTAGAATACTTCCGATATCGGTTTTCCAGAACTGTTGCTGCACAGAAACATGCAATTATAGGCTAAAATACAAATTTATTCAGATATAATCTGGAAAACATGCACCATAAAATCTCTCTTCATGGCTACTTTAGCACAAAAGCTTTTCTTATATTTCAGAATGAGATGAAATTATCCTGACAGGTGTTAGAACTGATTTGACAAGATGACAAACTCAAATCTGGTTCCAAACCTGTATCACTACAATAATAGCTATTTTTTTAACCTATTTGTGACCATTTGTGAAATCACAATCAACATACCCTCTGCTATCAGGAACTCATATATTTTCCACCACTTCTGCCCTCTTTTCCCCTAACACACACACACACACATGTAATTTGTCTTGTCTTCTAAACAACCTTTCCTATACATTATAGTTCACATCAAGCTTTCTGGGAATGAAAGTATTATAATGTATTTTCCTGATTTCCCGTTAATAGAAGCACTTGATCTAGCAAGGCATGCCAGTTCAGCAGCAGAAAGATTCTTTAACATATTCTAGAAGTAAAAGGACCAATTCAATTTATAGCCTTGGCCAGCTCAGCAGTTTTGCTCAGTCCTTCTGGCACAGAAATTGATATTTTAGTTAAAACAAAAACAAAAAAAAAGGAAAAGACACTAAGGTTCTCTACAAGTGAAAGAAAGTAAAATTGATTTTTCATTTGCTTTGAAATACTTGTAGATTGCATAATGTGAATGTGGTACTGAAATCCTTTTTACACAAGAGAGAAGAAAAAAACAATGGCATTAACAAACTACATTTGGTGCTCTTTTCTTAAACGATAGGCAATGAGGACAAATCATCTGAAAATATTTTCAAAACTTAGTATATATTGAAACTATTTTAATTTACATCTGGGCCAGTCTTGCAGTCACTCATAAGGTGCAAATCATCAATAGTTTATATGGCTTTGATTGTGGCAATAGAGAAATGAACATTGAAGAGGACTATAAAGAGGTATTATCAGTGAAACTCAAGTCTCCCATGAGTTGAGTTCACCTCCTGGCCACTCCATGTCCTCCTCCATGCATACAGAAGTGCTTTGTGGTTGCCTACTTCTGGTCTGTTTTTCAACTACCTAGCCTAGCCCACAAACTTGCGATCCCTGGGAGCGTCTTGTCCAAGAACTAAGTAAACCCAATCCTGCCTGACAACCACGGGTGAAATCCAGCAGGTTCTGACAGGTTCTGGAGAACCAGTAGCGGAAATTTTGAGCAGTTCGGAGAACCGGCAAATACCACCTCTGGCTAGCCCCAGAGTGGGGTGGGAATGGAGATTTTGCAGTATCCTTCCCCTGCCATGCCCACCAATCCACACCCACCAAACCGGTAGTAAAAAAATTTGGATTTCACCACTGCTGACAATTAAAGGGAAAGTCTATGCACCTGGCAAAATTCTGCTGGGTCCCAATGTTTGGGCCAAATCTCAGGAGAAATTCATCTTTTCTCTATTCTGAGCTTTGAGAGGCATCTAGACAGCTACTGATCAAGGTCTTTGAAGAAACAGATTTTCTTCTGGTGCAATAAAGCAGCAGGTTGGACTGCAAAAGGAAACAATGTGTTTGAAAATGGGCCTTAACTCTTACCACAGTAGCTAGGGTTCAATTACCTTCTCAGCTGAAGAAAAGAAGAGAGAAATACATCATGAAATGGATGGGGATTCTTAATACAAGGAGGATCCTCCCATGTGTAATGGAGTTCCTTTTTCATGAATTATGCCCGTATTGAATCAGATCAGGGACTGAATCAGACTGAACAATTGTTGGAGATAACTTATAAAAGTTAAACTATTTCAGAGCCTCAAATCTGAGTATTAAAGTAGGTTGGCTGGTTTCGGCAGAACTTTAGATGAATTTCTATTCATTATGGCAGTTCAACTAACTAACATTTCTCAAAAACAATGTAAAGATGATCTAGAATAACTTGCACTTCATCCAGTATAGATATAAGAAGCAACAAATTTTATTTAATTAGTGCTTGTACTGCACTTCCACATGTCTTCAGAGATCAAATAGTGTACTTTTCAGAGTATAAGACACACTTCCCCCCCTAAAAGTTGTGATGCATCTTATACACTGAATGTTGCCAAAGCCCCCCCCCCACCTGCCACCCCCCCCCATCGGCCATTTTCAGCCTCTGCGTGTTGCCTTTTCAGCCTCCACACACCCCGTTTTAGACCCATTCCAGGCTGCAGGGATTGCCACAGCACATCAGCGCTGATCGCCGCCTCTGCACATTGCATTTTCAGCCTCCACACTCCCTGTTTTTGGCCTCTGTGCATCACATTTTCAGGCGGTTCCAGGTGGCAGGAATCGGCAGCAGTGATCCGCATCGCCTGGAACCGGCCAAAAATGTGACATGCAGAGGCCAAAAACAGGGCGCGTGGAGGCTGAAAACACAATGCGCAGAGGGCGAAAATGTGACGCGCAGAGGTGGCAAATGGCAGCGATGTGCTGTGGTGATCTCCACAGCAGGAACGCGTTTAAAATGGAGTGTGCGAAGGCCAAAAACGCAACGCGCACAGGCAGCAATGGGCTCTGGCCATCACTGCAGCCTTGAACAGCTGATTGGCAGTATTCCCAGAGACAGATCCAACCACCAATCAGCTGTTCATGCTAAATCAGGCTGCGATAACATACTGAAGCTAGCCAGGCTGTTTGCTGCAAGGATGCTAGCCAGATGAATACCGATGGATGTTGGTAGGCAGAGACAGATTTTGTTCCCCCTTGTTTTCCTCCCCAAAAAATAATGTGTGTCTTATATTCCGGAACGTTTTATACTCTGAAAAATTCTGTACCTCTTTTCTTCAGTTCTATGCAAAAAGTCATTGCTTGCACTTCCACTTGATCAGTGGGTTTATTTTTGATGGTTTTTTTAAAAAAATACTTGAGCAACATCCGTAAATGGGAAGCACAAAGCTGTTAAGCCATCATTTCCCTTGAAATCTCTGATGTGCAGGATTGAAAAGCACAGTGAGGCAACTGACAAAAAAACCCCACAGAGCTGCAGAATTTCAAAGAAAAGACCAACTTAATTTCAAATACTCCCTTTTCAAAATGATACGGGGCCTCATGTGGAAATGACCTAAAATAGGGTCAGAAAAATTTTCTGGAACAGAGTGGGGCACTGAAAAGCCAGTGTGGTGCAGTGATTAAAGCATCAAGCTTGAATTAGGTAATCTGTGAATTCTAGTCCTGCCTTAAGCATGAAGCCAGTTGGGTGAACTTGGCCAGTCAGTCTCTCTCAGCCCTACGAATCATTATCCACAGTGGGTTAGAGTTAGGGTGAAGATGATGAAATTTGCAGAGATGGCTAAATTGACTTTCTTAATCAGAGAAAAGACATTATTTACATTTATTATAGACTTTTGGATTGATGCAAAAAATTAATTTATGACATGATTTTGATGACTAGATAAAAATAGATAATAGGAAAAAAGAGTTGGGGGGGAGTTAAGGTATTTTTGCATTTGTATTTATGCTTGTGTAAAGGAAATTGGAAGCAACTTCTCTTTCTATTTATTTTTCTCTTTAAATTTTTAACTTTTTCCTCCTCTTCCCTCTCCTTCTTCCTCCTCTCTTCTTCCTTCTTTCTTTTCCCTCCTCCTCCCTTCTTCCTTTTCTCTCTCTCCCTCTCCCTCTCCCTATCTCCCTCTCCCTCCCTCCCTCCCTCCCTCCCTCCCTCCCTCTGTAAACTAACCCTGAGAGGGAAAACTTTGAATTACTTTTCTCAGTGACCAAAGGCTGCTATCAACAGAATAATTACATATTGAAGAGACTGGGTAAATATTAAACCAATGCTTTTAGTCTCTTTTCTCCCTCCACTTTTTAAAAAGTTATTGGCCCTTTCTTCTCTAGGATATTAGGTCTTTGTGAGGTTTGTGAGGTTTAACAGACTCATTATCATTTCATTTCTCAGATGAAAATCAGGGAGAAGTTATAATGTTCAAAATTCTGTAAAAATATTCATTGACTGTATCTAATTTTATATTTATAGTTATGATTTGCCCTTGCTCTACGATTAAATATATTTTTTTCTTCCTAGATACAAGATTAACCTTATCTCTCAGACAGGCATATGTGGAGTGGAAACAAAAAGTCAAAATGGACTGCAGGGCTTCAGGTGCATAGAAGTGGTCCAGACAAAAGGCACAACAATCAATACTTGCACTGTCTTATGGTAAGGATACATTGACAGAATCTTGCAAATCTTTCCTCTTACTGTCTGGAAAACTTCCCATCTCCCTTTTCTTTCTGTGGAATGAGATACCTTTTGCATGGCGGTAATCTAGTCTGTGGCTCTTCCTCCCATCTCCCACGATCATTCACACACCGATGCAGATGCCCCTGTCCTCTAACAGATTTATGCATGCTCAAACGAGGTTTCAATCCCTTCAGCAGGTTAGTAAAAATAAACATGTTGCAGTACTTGTACAAAGTAAAGGAAGCTGTCCTTCCATAGAAATAATCAGAATAGAGCTGTCAGGGACCTTGGAGGTCTAGTTCAGCTCCCTGTTCAAACAGCAGACCCTAAAACATTTCAGACAGGTGGCTGTCTCGTCTTTTTTGTTAAAAACTTCCAGTGATGAAGCACCCACAATGTCTGAAGGCAAGCTGTTCCACTGGTTAATTGTCCTCACTGTTAGGAAGTTTCTCCTTAATTCCAGGTTGCTTCCCTCCTTGATTAGTTTCCATCCATTGTTTCTTGTCTTGCCTTCTGGTGCGTTGGAAAATAAGTCGACCCCCTCTTCTTTGTGGCAGCCCCTCAAATGCTGGAATACTGCTATCATGTCATCCCTAGTCCTTCTTTTCTCTAGACTAGCCAAACCCAAATCCTTAATTCCAGGTTGCTTCTCTCCTTGATTTATACAGCTTGCAGTAAGGGGAGAGGGGGCAGCTGTTTGGTTTAAGAATTCTGTCATCTACCTCAGTGGTGGGATTCAAGTAATTTAACAACCGGTTCTCTGCCCTAATGATTTCTTCCAACAACCAGTTTGCTAAACTGCTCAGAAAGTTAACAACCGATTCTCCCGAAGTGGTGCGGACTGGCTGAATCCCACCACTGATCTACCCATGATTTTTTTTTGATTGTTTCTATATTTTTCCATTCAAATTGTGTGAGTCAAAATAAATATTAACAATACTATACATCACTGTCACTTTATAGCTTTCCTCTCAGGATAGGCTGCTTTGTAAACATGGAAAATTAGAGCAGTTGGATATAAGGGTGATTGTTTTTCCCCTTAATACACTAAAACAGAACCTCAGTTGCTCTGATAACAGAGTTGCAGATGTTCCAAAAGGCTTGTGATGGTTTCTGCATCATCACATCTCTGCAATAGGAGCCATGAGTCAAATAAGCAAAAGTCAAGACTCAGGGAAAAAAAAAATATTCTTGCTGTAATCACTGCATTATTCATCCTTTCTTTTAAAATCTAACTTGCTTACTAATTACCCATAATCCTCACCACTGCCACCCTTTCAGCAGCCTCATTTGCAAAGCGTCTGGCAATAATCTTTCTGCGCTGCATTATCTTTCCCTTTTCACCACATTATTTAATCAATAGGGTAATGACCTCAAATAAGCCATTTCCACAGCCTTCTTGTCATGCAGTGTAAAATAAATGAAAGCAAGAAAAGTACTTGTGCAGTTGCCTTCTGGTGTACAAACACACCATAAGGTCTGCTGGTGACTTAAGCACATTCATTCTGACCCAAATACTCGTGCCACAAATAAATGGAGCACCAGAACTAATTCTTATTTTCTTTGACTTTTCTTAATTATGGAGCATGTGCATTCAAGAGATGTTCAGAGGAGCAGACCACAACTGTTTTCTCTAACACATTATGCTATACCCTGGAACCCTGCAGGGTGACAAATACAGTATAATGAAATTATGTGCAATATAAATACTTAGACTTCAGCAGTTCCATATGCAATTCCCTGTGAGCAAGCCACAATAAGTTCACTGAGGCATATGTTTTAATAGAGGGAAATAAAGGACTAAACTATTACACACTAAAGAAGGAGAACCCCATTCATTTGATCAAGAGGGGATGACCCATTATAGCTGGTTTGTCTTTAAGTGAGCTTAAAACTTTTTTTTTTAAAATAGCTTAAGTAGGAGATGATATCAAGGGTGTTCAGCAGAAGTGTATGTGTGTAAAAAAAAAGCATATGATGGCAGCCATGAGTGCGTGATCAGTGGTCCATGAAAGTACATCTATAGTATGTAGATAATAAAGTTGAAGAAAGGTGAACATTTTTACAGAACTATAGACACGTTGAGGCTGAGTGTGACAAGGAATGGCTGGGAGGGGAGGGGCCAGGCGAGGCAGCCCTTAATATGAGTGACATTGAGTTGGCCATGCCTATCCAGTCACATGACCATCAAGCCATGCCCACTGTCACATGACCATCAAGCCACGCCCACAAAATAAGCCACGCCTACAGAACCGGTAGTAAAAAAAATTAGAGCCACCTCTGGATCAAACCCTTATATACTCTGTGTGTGTGTCTGTGTGTATAAAAATGGGGCAGTGTTCAGAAACTGCCAGGTAGGCAAGTGTGGGCTGAGCTGAGAGTCATTGAACAGCCACAAAAGGCATAAACTTGACTGCCCTCAAGATCCGTGAAGCCTTACCTCGTCATTCCCAGGAGAAGGCAAGCAGTCTGGGGCAGAGGTGGGATTCATATAATTTACCTATCAGTTCGTCCAGCACTGAAAATGTGAGAGCGCATGTGCATGCGCCCAGCCTTCTGCACATGTGCTTTACTCGCATGCGTACCTTCCGCACATGCACCTGGCCTCAAAAATGTGCCTAATTAGGACAGCATAGAGCCAGGGCAGGTGGGCTGGCCCACTCATGATTTCCGCTACCGGTTCTCCCGAACAAGTCCGAACTGACTGAATACCACCTCTGGTCTGGGGAGACTCTTTGGTAGAGAACAATAAAGTTTCTTGCTCAGCTATTTATGACTGGCTCTGGTTGCTTGTGTCTGACAGGTCTTTAATTGCACAGTCGCATCCTCCATCTTTTCTTTTTAACTCTCCTTTCAGGTGCCCCTAGACAAATTGGGTACCACATTACAGCAGGATAGTATCTGCAGCACCCAATACAGGGGTGAAATCCAGCAGGTTCTGACAGGTTCTGGAGAACCGGTAGTGGAAATTTTGAGTAGTTTGGAGAACCAGCAAATACCACCTCTGGCTGGCCCCAGGGTGGGGTGGGAATGGAGATTTTGCATATCCTTCCCCCAGGAATGGGGAGGGAATGGGGATTTTGCAGTATCCTTCCCCTGGAGTAGGGAGAGAATGGAGATTTTGCAGTATCCTTCCCCTTCCACGCCCACCAAGCCACGCCCACAGAACCAGTAGTAAAAACATTTGGATTTCACCACTGACCCAATACATTTGGATTTCTTCATTAGGAATACCGTACTATTATTTCATTACTAACCTGTGTGGCTAGTGAAGATGTGCCACGGACAACTAGCAGGATATGTTTATAAGAGGCTAATATGGCTAAGAAGAAGAAGCCATACAACAACTGAATTATATATTACCTTAAATATATATCTGAATGAAGCCTGAATGATTTTTTTTAATCCAAAATTATTACCACAGTGATAGAGAGAGTTTAGGAATGGGACTGAGGCAAATGGGGAGGAGTTTAATTATCCTTCTCCTACAATAAATGTGTGTGTGTACAATATATATATTGTATATGTACACATACACATACACACACATAGATACATACTTTTTTTTTATTTTAAGAAGATCTTCAACTGCAAGTAAGGTAGTAGTGTGAGCATCAACCCTGTTGCGTTGCATCTTGTTTAATCCTGAACACTGTCTTACATTCTTTTGTTTTACAAATATGATACTTTTCTTGGAAGTCAACAAAAAATTGAATAATTGTTGTATTTCAAAAGTTCCAAACTGACAAACATTAGTTCTCCCCTCTCAAGGTTCAAACAGACAAATCAACTCTGTTCTCCCCACATATTATATGTGTTTTTACAATGTTCGTATAATATTGAAGCCAGACTGGCTCTGAATCCCTATGGCCTAGTATAAACAATCAAATAAAATATGAGTACTTAACAAAAGACAGAGATGATTGCAAATATATACATTACATTATAAATATGTACGGGTATTTTTTCTAATCTGAAGGGGGTCCTAGAAAAGAATCTGGACTTGTCCTAACTTAATGAATGAACATTGCCCCCAGTTCTTTAATCTAAACAATGCCTTTGTAACTCTATAACCTGGTAGAAAAGGACAAGATGTAGACGTAGAGAGGAATGTAACCACATTAAAGCTGCTTATAGTTTTGGCACTTTCATTTTTAGGTGTGCTCTGAAAATGACAACGTGCCAGTCATCCAAGCTGTCAGGCACCCACTAAAAATCTGTTCAAAGAGCCAGCATAATTTACACTTGGATGAACACCTCCCAAGAAGTTATCACTGAAGAACTCAAAGGCTGAGGTGCAACTCATGGCTTGTTAGGTAAATCCTGTAATGAGCCAATGTGTGAGGAAATGGTTACAGGCAAGCATTCCGTCAAGATCGCACAGGAGGTGAGACAAAGGTATGTAGTCTAGTGTGAGCATAAAAAGCACCTGCATGGTATAAGGCATTTCTTCAGTGCTACAAACCTGTATTTTGAAAATTGTATTCTTCTCGAAGAACTAATGAGATACTTGCTATGCTAAATGGAGTCCTAAAAATCACATCACATATTTGGCTCTTTACTCTGCTTGGAGCACTAGCAATACAGGATTATAGTTACTTATTTAAGTGGCAGACATACAAGAAGATAGTAAGAAAAAAGTTTATCTGATAATACATGTAATAACAGCTGCAAGGATTGTCTATGCACAAAATTGGAAAGCGGAGAAAATACCTTTGGAAGAAGTAATTAAAAAAATCTTAGACTGTGCAGAAATGAATAGATTAACTCTGATGATTAAAGATAGAGAAGACTCAGAATATTTTAAAATATGGAATGATTTTTATTATTGGCTGGAGAAGAGATATAAATGATTGATTATATAAGTATGCAAAAATATGTAATGAGTTGAATATTATGTTAGTGATGAATTGATATAATGGACTGGATAAGGATCAAGATAGAAGTAATGACAACTATACAGAAAAAGAAAGAAGATATCTGTGAAAACAATAAAGATAGAAAAAGAAACAAAAGATGCCAACAGAAGTGGCCTGAAATGTGGACAATACTGTACCTAAGAGAAAGTCTACTTTTCTGCCTTGCTCCCATCCTTCCTCCCTTTTTGTCTTTGAGTAGTTAAGAGTCCTGGACAGGGGTGGGTTCTTGGGGGCTCGGCAGGATTAGGGTGATCCTCTAGCCAAGGATCGACAGGGTTTGGCAAACCCCCAAATGCCCTGGCTAGCCACGCCCACCCTGCCCCTCCCAGGAGTCTCCATGTGGCCCTTTCATCATTCCAGGTAAGTGCAGGAGCCTTATGGAGGGTTGGGGAGGGCAAAAAATGGGCCTACCAGAGGTTCCGGAAGTCCGGAAACAGGCCTATTTCCGGCCTTCGGAGGGCCTCTGGACCCTGGAAGAAGCTGTTTTCACCCTTCCAGAGGCTTGAGGAAAGCCTCTGGAGCTTGGGGAAGGTGAAAAATGTCATCCCCCTCCACCGTGGTGCAGGTGGCCAACTAAGTCATGCCCACCATGGCCCCGCCCACCCAGCAACAGGGCAGCAAACCCATTGCTAAAGGAACTGAAGCCCACCCCTGGTCCTGGATGCAATAAGAGGTTCGTAACTCAGCAATGTGATAGACTATTGCAGGTATTGAGAAAGAACCTAAGGTCCAGGGTGGCACCAGGTTCTTCTGTGCTTTTGACCTGTTTTCTTAGATGACAAAGAAGCCATACTACTCCAGAGCAGTATCATGAGCCAAAAGAAGCAAATCAGAAATTGGGGAACTGGAGATCTCCAGATCTGGTCAATCACTGAAATTCCAGAGTAAAACAGCTTCACAAATAGCATAAGGCACAACTGCAGGACTAGATCCCTACACTGGAATGAGCCCAATCACTTTGACATAAGGAGCAGATGGATCTTCCCCATATCTGAGACGTTGTGGGGGGCAAAGCACAGATGTGTGCTTATTCCATGCTGGGGCTAGTCTTCTGGAATGGTTTGAAATTGGTAGTCCACTTGTCTCCAGCTTTATTGACCATCTGGAGGAAATTCAAAATGGAGCTTTTCTGGAGGGTTTTTGGCATCTGACACTCTATATTGTTTTGGGATATTTTGTTTCTTACTGAGAGCTGTTGAGAATCTTAAAGAGGAATATAAATTTAGCAAATAACTACATAAACTACAGAATAACAGAGTTGGAAGGGACCTAGGAGGTCTTCTAGTCCATCCCCCTGCTCAAACAGGAAACCCTATACAGTTCTTTGTTGCTCTTCTCTGCATTCTTTCTAGAGTTTCAGCAACCTTTTTATATTGTGGCAAGCAAAACTGGATGCCATATTCTAACTGTGGTTTTACTAAGGCTTTGTAAAGTGGTATTAAAATTTCTCGGCATCCCTTAATAATGGGTGGCCTGCCATTAGTTCAGCAATATGCGGAATGCCATAAATTTCTCATTTCTGGAATAGAAACCTTTTTAATTAAAACACAAATATAAGTTAAATCCAAATATGCATTAAAATAACTAATTTAGTATGGTAGTCTTGGTGACAATGAGTGAATTAGATTTTCATTGTCAGCTGTATACATTATTACATTATTTACAAGTACAGCCTTTTCAAATTAATTTCCATTTCATGGCTTTATATGCCTACCTGAATGAATGGAAGCCATTTACTTAGAAGGGGGGAAATTAAAAGGATGTCCTAGACTGAATTTTTCCCCCAGACATGCCACAAGAGTTAAGTTATGCTTCTTTAATATTTCTTCCAGATAACAAACTTTTGTGCCACTGAAATCAGCTCAAAAAAATAATAATTTGTTCATCCCCCTTCTGCAAAAGAGTGTGCATTAACTTCTATATTGTCTATCCACATTAGAATATATTTCTTAGCTTGGCAGCAAAATGTAGCAGCAGCTACTAAGCACAACTTTCTTTGCAAGTCAATGGCATCACCAGCAAAAGTCTACTAAATGCTGTAATAGAAGCTGCAGAATGGCAGGGTAATGATTTCCTCCATCCAGACTGTTACAATTGATCTTTTTTTCCTTTTTCCTTTCTCTTTCCAGTTCCATGTTTTCATTCTCTAACAGCTAACAAAATGTTCCAGGCATTAACAGCAAGCTCATGTGCCAATATTCAAATTGCTTTAATTTATTTTAACAGTTTTTAATTTTTGTGATGGGTTTGTTTTAATATGGCTGTACACCACCCTGAGTCCTTCGGGAGAAGAGCGGTATAGAAATGTAATAATAATAATAATAATAATAATAATAATAATAATAATAATAATAATAATAATAATAATAATAATAATTCTTCAAATTGATCCAAAACAACCTTTGGTAAAGTCAAGTTTTCTGCAGTTTCCTAATATTTAACAAAAATGTGCCTGTTTCATTGATTAGGGTAAAAATTTACGTTTTTAACTCCTAGACCTCCATATACTCATTCTAAGACAAATAGTATCTCTTAAGTTAAGGTTAACTCCTCTTTCCCAAATGAAGTCAGTAGAAGAAAAAATGTGCTTTGAGATTAAATTTAATTTACTTAGTTCTTCTACCACTTTGTTAGATATTTTAGAATTTCTTTTTGAAGGGATGTTATTGTTCCAGAAAGAATAATAGGTGTAGAAATGATAACAACAACAATAATTTGGAATAGACAGATCTTATAGATCACTCTATAACATTATAGAACTAACCTTATAGATCACTCTCATTCCTGATCTGAAGAAAAAAATGAAATGAATGTAGAGAAAGCTGAAGTGTGCTGGACACACAATTGCACACATCCCTGTGATACCTTGTTACTAAGATAATATACTGGAGGGGGAGGAGAGAAAGATATAAGACATTCTATCTTTATGATTCCTTTCCTCAAGTAGAGGCGATGCGCTCTGCCTTATAGAGTTTTGAGGGGAAATCAGGCTACCTTTCATCTTATCTTCATCCATGACATCCAAGAGCATTCCATCAGGGAAGTCACTTTCCTTGACTGACAGTTGAAAGCTGTTTCTTTCCATCTAATTATATGCAAATGGTTTTTTAAAAATCCAGAAGATACTGTTGGTATAGCATGATTTTAACAGCAGTTGTCAAGGTTCCATAAACTTTTAAGCAAGTTGAACAATGTATTTGCATGTCCTTTCATTTTTCAATTGTGATGCCCTAACATGGAAGATAATTAGTTCTTCTTTAATAATCAGATAGTATCTGCTTACAGAATACCAGTTTTGGAACCAGCCATTATACAGGGATGCATAACAATTTTTAGTCTAGGGTTATATCTGGTTGCTGAATACTGGGGCTAGGTATGAACTAGAAATGATTTTCTTTTCTCCCATTTTCCCTCGTCCATTCAAATTTCATTAAAATTAAATAGTCAAGATGTTTGCTCTCCAGTCATCATTTACTGTTACTTTCCCTACTTTGCTAAACCAAAAAGTTAGTTAACAACTTTTGGAAATTACTCAGGGATTTTCTACTTTGAAAAATTTTGGAGAATGAGATGGAAACCTCTCTCATGAGAGATTAATTACATAATTTTGCAACTTAGAAATATAATTCTTTAAATTATGTTACTTCTTACTTTTCCGCCCATGCTTTTTTTTTCTTTGCAACAAATTGGTTTATGCAATTTGTTGTGCTTGACTCAGTTGTGTGGATAAGGTCAGATCCAGTTAAAATCATTATCTTGATGCACTTCACCAAATCAATCCAATCTCTGAATAATTCATTTGGTTTCTGAATTGGATCATTGAATTGAGCCACTGATTCAAGCTGATTCAATTCAGAAAAAAATAGCCTTTTCATATATGTCCTGAAGATGACTAAAATGCTACATCAATTTGGAAACGTCCAATTTGTTTCAATAAATCGATCCAAAATGACAATCCAATTTGGAAAGCTGAAAATCATCTTCAAATCAAAACTGGAAACTGAATCTTTGCACAGCCTTATACCTGAGACACATAAGAATGGGCTACAATATTCAGCTACTTTATTTTTTCCACGGCATTAGCTCTTTTTCTGCTAATTTGGGGACCAAATCAAAGTAGTGCCAAAAGTTACATTACATAACTTTTAGAACAATCTAAGTCTGAAATTGAAAAATATAACCATAGGAAAAATAAAATTCCTAGTATAGAAAGGGTGCCCTCAAAAGAATGAGACATAACTTTTGGGTTCCATTCCTCTACTTTATTGAGCATGTGTGATATATTTGGTAGAATTAGGTGAAAGGGGTCATATTTGATCACCCTGGAGACAATATGAATAAGGTCTAGCTTTGACCTAGAGAGACCACAATTTTTTAGCACATACCATCTGTGTCCATTGAAACCTTGGCCAACTCAAATAGGCTGGCCATTGAGGCCAGCTGGGGTGGTAATTTTCATAAAATGGACATCAGGTACGGAACTGAGATGACTAGCTCCCTACTCGGAGACTACCGAACAGCTGTTGGATGGTAATAACTTCTAATCACCACCGACATTTGAACCGGCAGTATGTGTACTGCTTAATGGGAGTTACACACGCAGCTGGAGCCGAGAGACTTCATTGTTATGCATTTCCATGTAAACTGTGGCTTACACTTAATGCAATGCAGACTTGAAAGATAATATATAGAATTTACAAAAGCAGAGGAAAAATATGCATTTTGTTAACAGAGCTGTTTTTTCAACTGCAAGCTATGAAAATGTGTCATGGAAATATTTTATGGCAGTGGTGGGGAAGGAAACATGTTGGAGATAAACAAAGTAGATTTTTTTTCAAATGCTGTATATACATTTGTAGGTTTTGATTATTAGCTCTTCAGCAAGCTATTCAACACTGCAGGCTAAAAGTTCTCCAGAGGTGTATGTTTCAATCAAAAGCTAAGCTTATTTAAATAAATGAGCAATTATTATTTCCTTTTTCTTTGAGGCCTAATCAGAAATCTGTTTTCTCTGAACTTGCCGCTTTTCTTCCTTTGTGGCTGACTTACAACCTAATGGTTTATGCCACACTTGGTGAGAGAGTGTCAGTAATTTTAGGTCCTGAAACACAGGTCAGCTTTTATCACTGATGAAAGGAATCGTCTACAGTAGATTAAAGTTTGTCAGACTTCCCAAAGAAACAGGCAGCCTATTTTTTTACTCCTCTTTTTTATGTTCATTCTCTTTCATGTTCACGTAAGTAAATGCATATTATCACACACTTTCTTTTTTAAAAAAGGCTAAATATATCCTGAACAGGTCAAAAAAAAAAGTCACCATTTGCAACATGATATAAAAAAAAACTTTTGTTCTGAACTTCTACATACTGATGAACAAATATCCCAGGATTGTTTAGCTTTTTCCTTATTTAATGAGCAAGAACCCTGAGGCTTCACAAGTTCATATTACTGTATTTATAGCACCTAACAGTGGTTTGAGGGAATAGTAACTACTAAGCATTTAGTCAACATTATGATATGAACTACTATAATGTGGTCTGTTTTTTCCCCCAATTATACCACAGATTTCAGAACAATCATTTAAAAAGTTTAATCAATTCAAAACAGAATGGGCATGGAATGGGAAATTGCATTATGAACAGGGTTACTAGACATCCAGCAAAAGGAAAGCTTTTCCTCTTTTTTGTCCTCATTTACTCCATCTGGAAAGTATAGCCTTAAAACAAAACATTTTCTGGTGTTTTGAGCATCTCTTCCTGAACAGCTTTTTTCCTAATAAGTGCTAACCGCAAGTTAACAAGCTCTGCTCTGTGACTTTAATTAATTGATTAGTGCCCTTCGGCTGACTTCCCAAAGGTAAGTCAAGAGGTAACTGGACTTCCTTCTTTTTCTTTGAAGATGTTTTGCTTCTGATCCAAGAAACTTCTTCAGCTCGGACTGGATGGTGCGGAAACTTCCACTGATTTGTGCTGCTGTCTGAAATTGATAACACCTGGATCAGTTACCACAGCCAGTTTGGTGTAGTGGTTAAGGCACCAGGTTAGAAACCAGGAGACTGTGAGTTCTAGTGTTGCTTTCAGGGACTGCCACAAAGAAGAGGGAATCAAGCTATTCTCCAAAGCACCTGAGGGGAGGACAAGAAGCAATGCATGGAAACTAATCAAGGAGAGAAGCAACCTAGAACCAAGAAGAAATTTCCTGACAATTAGAACAATTAACCAGTGGAACAACTTGCCTCCAGAAGTCGTGAAGTCTCCACCACTGGAAGTTTTTAAGAAGAGATTGGACAACCATTTGTCTGAAATTGTACAGGGTTTCCTCCTGAGCAGGGAGTTGAACCAGAAGACTTCCAAGGTCCCTTCCAACTCTGTTACTCTATTCTATTCTACAAAGCCATCTGAGTGACTTTGGGCCAATCACTGCCTCTCAGCCCCAGAAAGAAGGGTATGGCAAAATATTGCCAAGAACGCTGCATCAACTTTCCATAATCACCAAGAGCCAAGACTGACTCAAAAGACCACAACACACACACAACTAAATGCATAAATGAAAAGGAGCCTATGGTCAGAAAGTTCTCCATCCTTTCTTTGTTCTTTCTATCTTGAATAAAAAATGGAATGTCAGCAATTGATCTGGAAACTGCATTATTTATTTATTATTTTATTAGTCATATTTCTATGCCGCCCACTCTCCGAGGACTCTGGGTGGCTTACACCAAAGACAGTATACTAAATAGCATATTGCCCCCAACAATCTGGGTCCTCATTTTACCCACCTCGGAAGGATGGAAGGCTGAGTCAACCTTGAGCCAGTGAGATTTGATCCGTTGATCTGCTGAACTAGCAGTCAGCTGAAGTAGCTGCAGTACTGGACTCTAACCACTGCACCACCTCGGCTCTTTTTAAAAAGAGGTTCCATTTCTTTTTCATTAATTCTTTTTCTGAATTTTTCTGTAAATTAGATTTCAGGAGCTCACTGCTGGAGATAAAAGGAAGGGCAAGGGAATAACTTCTTAAAAGTAAGCTAAAATACTGAAAAGAGACACAATGTGGATGCAGGAGTCACCTTCTTGTAAGTTTTTTAAAAAAGAGCACCTGCATCTTATTTTAAATTTGACGTTGGGCAAATTTTGCTTTCTTGTATACTGAGTTGGAACAAGTATGTGGTTTCCCACTCTCTGCAGGAAAAAAAAAAGTGAATATGGCCCATCAAGGAAGAAGGCAAGTTACATCATATCCAGGTACCAAAATGCTCACAGAGGTGTAACAATGTATTTGTAATGACACTGAATGTAATGCTCCAAAACATGACAGCAAAAATTCATTTCAATTGAACCATGAGAGAATTGATTAAACAGATTCACTCAGCCCTAGCATCAACTCAGTTGAGAGGTTTGCCTAATTCCATTTGGTTTGTCTTTTAATCAGTGGGACAAACACTTTTCATCCCAGGTTCAGCTATCTTCATCTACATTCCCATAAAGGATCAGGCATGATCTTTTCTGAGTCAACTGGCACTTATTGTTCTCACATTCCCTCTCCTGTCTCTTACAATATATGGAGGAGAAAATCCATTGTGATTCACCTTCCCTTTCTCTAACTCCTGGTTTGTTGTTTTGTATAAGAACAGGCATTTAACATAAACTCAATTTCTAGGCTTCCTTAGGCTTACTGAAGAATTGATTAACAATGGTTACATTACGTTTCTGGACCATAAGAAAGGCTGAGCACCAAAGAATTGAGGCCTTTGAACTATGGTGCTGGAGAAGACTCCTGCGAGTCCCTTGGACTGCAAGGTGATCAAACCAGTCAGTCCTAGAGGAGATCAACCCTGACTGCTCTTTAGAAGGCCAGAGCCTGAAGATGAAACTCAAATACTTTGGCCACCTAATGAGAAGGAAGGACTCACTGTAGAAGAGCCTAATAGCTGGGAAAGATTGAGGGCAAAAGAAGAAAGGGACAGCAGAGATTGAGTTGGCTGGATGGAGTCACTGAAGCAGTAGGTGTGAGCTTAATTGGACTCCAGAGGTTGGTAGAGGACAGGAAGGCCTGGAGGAACATTGTCCATGGGGTCACAATGGGTCAGACATGACTTCGCAACTAACAACATTACATTTCTGTTGTTTAGGCAAAACAAGCTTAATTAATTAATTAATTTTCTACTGTATGCAGAGATTAACCTAAATCCTCTTTAGGATGGAAGTGCATCTGTTGAACAGAAGCAAAGTCCAAGATTCAAATGTAGAGGAGTTGGCATCTGGGAAAGAGAAGCCATGAAATAAAGGACCAAGAAAAAACATTGCAAAATGACCAATCTATAAAGTGTAAGTCACTCTTTAATTTTTTTTTTACTGAGATTAAATATGGGATAAAAATCTAAGGGCAGGTAGTGGGATGCTGATGACATTTAGTAGCATGTGATATTCATTTTATTTGCTAAGCATGAAAAAGGTAAATTTTAACACGTTTAGCACATTCAAAATTATTCTTAAGCAAAGAATAATAAAACTTTCTAAAACTAAACTAAAATTTTAAAGCAATATTAATTATGATATTTAGTACTGAGTGTTATCTATTAAGTTGTAGCTCATGTAAAAAGTGTGAACAGTTTTCTCCTACAATGAAAAGTGAAAGTACATGTAATTGTTTGACCTCTGTTTTCCCAACTACATTTGCTGTCACCTTGGAAATTAAAGTAACATTCTGTAGTAAGTGAATTGGCTGTAATATTTTAAGGTACACTGAGGACAAGGTTACAACTGAACAATCAAAACACTATTAATAAGAGGAAAATATGAACGATGCCTATGTTCTTTTAGGGAAAAAAATGTTATGGGCCATTAAGTTGATATTCCATCCAGTTTCAGTTTGTCCTTGTGTCCTGTTGAATCCAATGAAATCCATATAATTCTTTTATTTAATTTCTTTCGATCCCTAGTCATTTTTGAATACTGCTGGAGTTGTGTAAAACACTTATTGCTACAAGATGGGAGAAAGGGAGAATGTCAAAACTGATGTATGCTACAAATTTGCGCTGCAAGAGTTTAGCACTGTAATAGTGATATATTCTTGATCTAAGCTTCAGAAAAGTCTGTGGAGGTAAATGGGTCTATACTCGCGGTGGCATTCTAAATTATTTAAGAATTGTTGAGGGGAAACCTAAGAGATTAATTTTGTTGTGCTACCTGATTAGTAGACAAATATGAAAATCATCCACAATAGAAAGGTTTTCTTCATTTGTAAAGACAGTATGATATCATGGAAAGTATGATATCCTGGAATGGGAAAGTTTGGGTTTATTCTTGCTTTTACTATAATGCTTTCTGAGAGAGATCAGAACAAGTAACACCACTTCGTGATCTAACTTTCCTCATGTGATAGATGTCAACCCTGAAGCTGACCTGACCGAGGCCAATTTGGGGCTTCAGTGTTGCCACACTGGAGCTGAGGGATAGGGAGGGGGGGAATAGAGATAACTGGGGTTTTGTAGCCAAAACAAGATACTTTCTCCTGGGAACCAAGGACATTCTCACAGGTGGTCGGAGAGAGGAGGAGTGAAGTTATCAGGCAACCAGACGGAATCCTGGTTGGACCATGTGACTGATGGTTTGGGGAAGGGAGAAAAGTTTTACTTTTAATTAGGTGAAAACCATGGGAACATTCAGAGTTGGTTTTCACCATCTTGTGCCAATATGATATATTCAAATACTATTTGAGGAATCTACCTGCCTTGGAGTTTTGTTCGTTATGGGTGTATTACTTTATGAGATAGCTTGTATACCTGTGCAATTTAAAGGAACCAATAGAATATAATATGACCAGTACAAGTATTTATAGAAGTAAAACCAGCCAAATTAATATTAAAATAATTATTTTAATAAAGTTAATCCACTTTTACTACTATTACTTGTATCTGTCATAAAGCATTCTATCTAACTAGAATGTAGAACATGTGAATGGTACAGTTTGAGTTTGGTTGGCATAAAAGGGTTAGGGGGCCAGATCCTTTAGAGGATGAGCTAACAGAGGTATCCATATAGTTGGGGATCCTGGTTTATTAGGATTCCTGATCAGGCAAGAATTCTGGAATTTACATTGTCTTCAATGTAATTAGAATCCCCATTATTTTCAAAAACTGAAGGTTGAAGGGTGAGATTCATGCATATGGAACATTGGCCTACTGGGTCAACATATTTTTATTTTATTGTTGGATTTATATTATGCCTTTTTTTCAGAATCTCAAGGGAATATACAAAGTATTTCCTCCTCATATATGAGATATGTTAGACTGAAAGAGACTGACCCAAAATCATTCAATAACCTTCTATAGCAATGGGTATATTTGAACCTGGTTTTTCCAGGTCTTGGTCAAGCATCTTAATCATATTGGCTTTCAATACCCATCTGTTACAAGTAAATGCCTAACTGTGTATACACCATTGCATAGACTGACCCACTAATCCCTCCTCCCTCACTTAGCCCTTCCCATAACCCCTCCTTACCTTGACTCCACCTCCTCCATATATAAGGCTGTGCGCAGAAGTCCAGGACCAGTTCCAAATGAGTACCTGAATAGAAAGAAATGGAGTAAATAAATACATTGAACTCAAAGCCTATCGTGTCTGTGATTATTGGGCAAGATCCTTGGAAAACTTACTTATCAAAATGGCAGCAGAGGACGGTTATGCCCAATAAACAGAACCAAAATCGGAAATGGAAGGAAGGATGAACAGAAGGTCCACCACCAGGCTGATGGCAGAGATGGAGGAACTGGACCAGACAAACAGAAGCATGAGGCCAAAAGAAAGTGCAGCCAGGCACGCCAGAGACAGATCACCCGAGAGAGATGAACTGAAGGACATCATACAGAAAATGATAGACGCCTCCATAAGCAAGGATGAACTCATCGCGAAGCTCCGGGACCTTCTAGATGACCAGGGAGCAGCGATGAGCCCCCAGGAGCAAGACCACGAGGCTGCCAGACTGGTAAGACAGAGATACCCCCTGGCAGAGGCCCAAGAGCCAAACGGTTCCATTTTCGTGCCATGCTCCGGGCGGCCATCTTGGGATGGCCACCGACCAGTAGGGAGCCAGGATTCAAATCCAATGGCGGGAAATGAAAGAAACCCCAGAACAAATGGGGGAACAGCCAAAGGCACCCCAGAAGGGACACACCAAGGCATCTGGAGCTCGCCTCCCAAGCTCGAAGCCAGAAAGACACTCGAGGCCCTAGCAGCCGTGATAGGCCCTGCACACAACACCTTCACGCCAGCCATGCACCCCAGAGACACCGCCGCGAACCGAGGGGGCTACGGGGGGGCCATCAATGATAGCACACACCCCCAGATACTCCACACGATGACCAACCCCCACGAAGACAACCGCAGGGCACCAACTACGCTTGAATCATGCAGATGGCAGGACTCGAACCCAGCACCCGCAGCACCAAGCATAAGAGGCCCGAGGGGAAGAGGCCACACCTGCTACTCAACCCCCATGCGGCCTCCGCCCGGCCTACTCATGTGCCCAGGGACCATCAATCAAGGATCGGGGCCCACCGCAGCCGCCACGCCTCAGAACCCCAGAAGTCCTCGACTTACGACCGCCTCGCCTCCTCGCCTCTCTCCAGCCCCCTGCATGGATCCGGACGCCCAGCGATGGATGCCTGCCTCCAGAGATGAAGCCGGACACCCCAGGAGTGAGATGGGACCCCCAACTGGAGGCCTAGGCCGAGGCCTAAGAGCAGCAACAGCCAGCTACTCCCCCATCGGCTACAGTAGCGAAATGGGCCTCGCACGTGCTCAGTCGGCTCCAGCAAGAAGAGAAGGAGGGAACATAAATCCAAGTCTGTACAGAGCTGCAAACTGCATACCCAAGCCATATTGTGAGTTCCCTCACCTGAGACACCATGGGCAGCAACAGACTGTGAGTAATTCATCACACAACTCAGGGAATTTACCAGCTAACTTTCCCACTCTTAAATTAGACAGATCGAACCTCATGCAGTGGAATCACCAACTCCAGGTTTTATTTTTAAAAGAGGATCTACTGTTTTTAGTTGATGACCCCCCCACAAAACCTTGGACTTTAGAAACAGATTGCTTGCATCACAGGGCTTACTATTTAATTATAGCAAGTATCCCACCAGGTGTATACCCCAGCCTAAGCCATTATCTGACTGTGTCTGAGATACAGCAGAGAATATTTAATCTGTTCTATAGTAAAAGCGCTGCCACCACAGCAAGGATATCCAGGGAATTCCACTCTGCCAGGCATAAAGCAGGGACTCCCATGGATGAACATATACTGAACCTGAATGCCACAAGGACTGAACTGATACAAAGGGGGGAGGATATATCCGAAGAGAGCATGAAGAGCATAGTCATCAACTCCCTGGACTCCAGCTGGGACAATTTTATAATGCAGCTGGATAGCATAGGCTTAGGCCACCTCACACTCGAGTCACTGACAAATAGGATAATAGCAGAAGATAGCTTAAGGAGGGACCGCTCCATCAGCCGCAGGGACAGCAGACCAACTAAGAAAGTTGAGTTCCAAACTAGGAACCTAGACTATCCAGAATGCTTCACTTGTGGCTCAAAGAATCACTACAAATGGGATTGCCCAAGAAACTCAAGGGGAAGGGACCACACCTACCAAAGGGAAAGGGAAGGCAGGAAGCCGGGGCTCCCCGATAGATCCCCATCAGACAACAGATACAGGCGCAGAGACTCCCCCGACCCAAGGAACAGAAGGGGAAGTAGGGACAGCTCTAGGGAGAGCCGACCAGGGTCCATGTATGGGATCGGGGAGAACACACACACACACTCACAAATCAGAGAAGGAGAAACATGGCTCATCGACTCGGGAGCCACCAACCACACAACTCATGACATAAAGATACTGACCTCATTCACAAAGGAAAACTACCACATTAAGGTGGCCAATCAAAACAAGGTCCTAGTGACAGGGAGAGGAAACACGTTCATAAGCGGAATAGGCAAAGTAGAGGGGGTATTACTCATACCCAAAATACCCCACAACATTTTAGCACCGCTTAAACTGAGCAAGGACATGGGCATAGAGACCACCTTCAAAGAGGGAGAAGCCTACCTGACCAGAGACAGGGAAAGCATCGGCAAAATAGTCATTAATGGAGGGCTAACATACCTCCACCCTAAAAAGAATAACCAGACCCAAGTTATCGCCCAACTAGAAAACACTGAGAATAAAGTCAACACACATGTTGAGGCAGAGGGGGGCAGGGAAGACGACCCCACCGAAGGCAACACGACACACAGAGGGAAATTGCTAATAGGCAAACCCATTCACGATGACTGCGCCCATTTGCTACACAGAAAATTGGGCCATGCCAGCTTCCCAGTCATCCAAAAAATGACAGAATGTACCAGTGATTTGAAAATAAAAAACTGCAAAAACTACTTAGAGTGTTCTATATGTAAATCATCTAAGTTAAAAACCAAACCCAGACCTAGAAAAGCCACCCGTACTACCAATTCTATCTTCCACCTGGTACATATGGACATTGTGGGCCCCATGAAGCCCTCTATAAAATACAAAAGGAGATATTTTCTGACAATAGTAGACAACTACAGCCGCTATGGCTTTGTGTATACCATTAATCATAAAGACGAGGTATTCCAAAAATTTAAAGAGTTTTATAAGAGAGTGGAAACGCAACACAACACAAAGATAAGGCAAATAATGACAGATAGGGGGTCTGAGTTCTTATCGAGGGAATTCTCGAACTGGTCAAAGATGCACGGGATAATACACTACAAGACTTCTCCCTTTTCCGCGTTCCAAAATGGAGTCGTAGAGAAGAGGAATGGAGTCCTACAAACAATGATGAGATGCGCCCTAGAGGATGCAGGGTTAGGATAGCCATTCTGGGCGGAAGCTATCAACTACTCAAATTATACGCTGAACAGACTCTGGTCTAGCGTAATAGGGAAAACACCTTATGAGGTGATGTACGACCGAAAACCAAAGATTGCGCACCTGCACATATTTGGAGTCACGGCGGATGTGCACATCCCCAGGCAACTGAGGCGAAAAGGAGACAAGGTCTCCAGGAGATTAAGGTTCATGGGGTATGAACCAGGCACAAAAGGCTATAGATTCATTGACAGGGACAACAGGTTCATCGTATCCAGAACAGCGGTGTTCCACGAGAACGCCAACTGGTCTAAGATACACCTCAACGAGACACTCATCAGACAGGAAGACACAAACGAATCAAGGGACGAAAGCAAACCCATCACATTAGAAGCAAATACACAAGACAGACAAAGACCAAGACACCATGAGGTAGCCACCAAGGGGTGGAAGGAAGACCACCCCATCATCAAGGTAGACACGGTCACAGAGAAGGAGGCCAAATACATGCACGACACCGACACAAGACCCATGAGACCTATCAGACCCAACAGAAACAAAATGCCCAAGAGGTTTAAAGATTATGTCATGTCCATTCACCCAAATAGAACAACACCCAACTCATACGAAGAAATCATTAGTCTGCCGCAGGTAGAGAGAGATAAGTGGGAGCAAGCTATGGAAAGGGAGATGGCTAGCCTGCGCGAACTGAACGTGTACACCCCCTCTAAGGTCCCAGCCGATAAGACACTCATAGGCACGAAGTGGGTTTTCAAAATCAAGGAACTCGAAGACAACAAGGCCCTCTACAAGGCTAGACTCGTAGCTCAGGGGTTCGCCCAAAGGTATCCAGACGACTACACAGATACCTACTCACCCACAGTTAGGGCAGAAAGTGTCAAAAGCACCCTAGTAGTTGCATCTATCTTAGGCCTAGAAGTCTACCAATTTGACGTTCAAACCGCATACCTCCATGCGAAGTTAGACAAAGAAATATATGTCAGGGCACCCCCAGGGAAAGGCGCGAAAGAGGGAGTCACTTGGCTACTAAACAAAAGTTTGTACGGTTTAAGACAGTCCGGGAAAAGATGGTATGAATGCCTAGCCAAAACACTCAGGGACATGGGTTTTACTGCCACATCAGCAGACCTCTGCCTCTTCGCCAAGAGGGAGGGCACATCGATCGAATACGCATTCGTTTACGTAGACGACATCCTGTACATGGGGCAGCACAAGCAAAATTGCGATAAATTCGCCAGAGAACTGGGGAAACAATTCACACTCAAGACCCTAGGGAAAGTCAATAAGTATCTAGGAGTACAAATCGAGAAAACAGAGAACGGGTTCAAGGTTTCTCAAAAGGAGAAAATATTAGAACTTGTACATAGATGCAACATGAGGGATGCTAAACCATGCGAAACCCCCATGCAAACAGACTTCTTGAAACATATGCACGAAGAGGGGGAGTCATTTAAGGACAACACCTTGTATAGATCTGTCTTGGATCCCTCCTGTATATTGCCAATTGGACAAGGCCCAATATCAGCTTAGCTGTTAATTTATTATCCAGACATGTCAGTGAACCCAAGGTATACCACTGGGAAGGGGTGAAGCGAGTAATCAGGTACCTGAAACATAGCATAGATGCGTACCTATGCCTGGAACCATCCAAATCCAAAAAACCGGCGCTGACCTGCTATGCGGATGCTGACTGGGCAGGTGATACCAAGAGCAGGAAAAGCACATCAGGTTACGTGTTCCTCATCAATAACTGCCCGGTACACTGGTATACTGGCAAACAGAACCTGGTTGCCACATCCACGGCAGAAGCAGAGTACATCTGCCTATCAAAGGCAGCTAACAATTTAGTGTGGTTCGATGACCTGCTCTCTGAAATATGGACCGAACCGGCTTATCCTATAACTATCCACCAGGACAATAAAGCAGCCATAGACATCTCCAACGCAGAAGCAGTGGGTCAGAGGTCCAGACATATCAACATCAAGCATAAGCATGTCAGGCAGTTATCAAATGTAGGTTTTATTAGGGCCGTACATTGTGAAACCTCTGAGCAAGTCGCGGACATTCTAACGAAACCATTACCAAACAAGAAACACACATATCTCACATCAAAACTAGGGGTGACCATGCCGGGTACAGAATCAACCCCGAATGTTAGGCATTTAGAGGGGGATTTGTTACAAGTAAATGCCTAACTGTGTATACACCATTGCATAGACTGACCCACTGATCCCTCCTCCCTCACTTAGCCCTTCCCATAACCCCTCCTTACCTTGACTCCACCTCCTCCATATATAAGGCTGTGCGCAGAAGTCCAGGACCAGTTCCAAATGAGTACCTGAATAGAAAGAAATGGAGTAAATAAATACATTGAACTCAAAGCCTATTGTGTCTGTGATTATTGGGCAACATCCTTGGAAAACTTACTTATCACCATCTCCATGCAGGTTCCCATGGGCAGGACTTAATTGCCTATGTAAAGCATGCCCACACTTTGGTTGTGTATAGAAAGCTTTGTAGGCACAGGCCTACCATTTGCAGAATCAGAAAGTCTAGAAGAAACCTTGCCTCCATTAACTAAATAATAATACATTTTTCAGAGATGCTTCTGGATAGGCCTTTTATGGAACTTCTTTCCCATTCATTATGACATCAATAATAAAATTGGTCCTCCCGCCTTTTGCTCTGGCCCATGGGAGCCAACTTGATTCAGTTTTGCCTCTTCCACTGGCCACTATCCCTGTTAGGATTGTTCCTGTTATTATTTAGTACCATTCACGGCTATCTTCCCATAAAATCACTTAGTCAACATAAAATATATAGATGATACAAGGTCTCAAGAGACCAGGACATGCTGATAGCCTCCTGCCTATCCTATTGACCAACATTAAGGCAGTCTCTTTGCCAAACATTTTGAATGTTGCCTTTAATTATTGGAATAAATATCAAAATAATTTGATGAAGCCCTGGATTAACTTTTAAAAAGAAAAAAAAAACCTCTTGTGTTTTGTATATTTGTTTAAAGAAAGGATTTTAAAAAACTAAGAACTTTAATTTCAGGGCTAATGAAAGGATCAATTAAAACCAGAAACGTGATCTTAAAATAGTATGAAGTATGAATTCACTGTCTGCGAGGTTCACCCCAGGTTACTAGTAATACTGCAGGCATTTGTTACTATCAGTATAATCTCATCTCTGCATGGCATGCCTTTAATGTCCCATTTTGAAGTAAAGGTAAAAATGTATGTTTCAGTTATAACTGGTTTAAAGGCCTTAAGACCCTTTGCCGGGAATCATCATCTGTGTTTTCCACCTATGCCATTTCTTCTACTGATTACAGCAAGGGGGAAAAGGTAATTAAAACAATCACAGGGGAAATGTACCTGGTGCAAGGGAGCACCAGGCAATGTCTTCTTTACAATGTAAGTGTTGGGGTAGGAATGCTGCTGAAGCTCTGTTTATTTTCAGATCTAGCAATAGCCAGTCTTGGCAACTCTATCTGTATGTCTAGAACTCCAGGGCTGAATGAATGCCTTCCATTCTTCCTTATCTCTTGCCAATCTCCATGACTCTCCAAATTCCATTCCTTTCACAACAGGGTCCCTATCTATGACATCAATTCAACTCTTTCATGGCTTGTCTTTTTGCTTTTCCCTCCTACCTATGCCATACTTCATCGAGTTCAAAGTGCTTTCTTTCAAACTACTAATTCTTATCACTTGATCAAATCATATATCCTAGCTTTAGTCTAATTCCTGTCCTGTAGAGACCTTCCCTACTCCTGATGTGCTGTATCATGTGTCATCTTTGTAGATCACCCATAAAGTCGCACCCTGCTTTAATTTTGAGGTATGCAGATTCGACCCATTGGAGTGATACATACTGTATTGGGTTTCTTGTGTCTGGCCCCTATGAAAACATGTATTTCACTGTTCAACATGTTATAGGACAGAGTGTAGACATCAGCAATTACTAGTAATTCAGATACATCTATCTAAGCAAATTATAATTTCATGGATATTCCAGTCCTTTTGCATTCCTTTGGGAAAACTATGGTAGTAGCCAGATCCTTCTTTGTTTCCCAAGATTCTTCACAATTCCTTTTCACTCATTATCATTATTTTGTTCATTTTTTCAGAATGGGTATCTGGCATACTCACTGTAGTATACAGTGAACTAAATAGGAAGTCAAGAAAGAAAAAAGAATAAAGAGTTGGGGAGATAATACTAGTACTAGGACTGTGCCCATCATTACACACAGTAGGATGCTAGGAAGATGATACAAATTAGGGAAGTAGGATATGCTTTAAGGAGTGGGAGAGACAGATATCAAAGAATGGCAAAAACAGGATAGTTTTGTTTAATGTGGGTCCTTTGTGAATTTTCTTTTTCCTTGATGACTTTATCACGGAACAAATAATGGGCAATTTATGGCATCAAAAAGCCAATTTCAGTGGTAATGCCATCTAATTTCAGGTTCTACAGCTGTAATTTGTACCTGCAGAAAGCCCCTTTTCTCCTGGTCAAGGAGAAGAGTAAGTCAACTGTTTTCATTAGAAATTTTGAAGTTGATGGATTCAGGTTTTTTTAAAGCAAAGCACCAGTCTGAATTGGAATAATCTGACAAACCAAATTCAAATGATGCTTCAAATACAATGAAAGGCATGGCTGGGGCAAATCCTAATGAAATAATGAACCTAGTGGTTTACTAGAGTTTTGGGAAAGTCAGAAACAAGTAATCTGAATACAGCATTTTGAGAGAACAATGTCAATATGTCCTTTTTAAAATGTCCAGGAACACCCCATTCCCAGACTGTAGAGAATTGAAGAACAGCTGGAGCAGTCCTGAGATATCTTGGACTCTGTATATGTCTCTTTCACAACTTGAGTGTAGGATAACAGAATAACAGAGCTGGAAGGGACCTTGTAGGTCATCCAACCCCCACCCAAGCAGGAGAACCTACACCATTTCTGACAGATGACAGTCCAGTCTCTTCTTGAAAGCTTCCAGTAATGAAGCTCCCACAACTTCTGAAAGCAAGCTGTTCCATTGATTGATTGTTCTCATTGTCAAAAAATTTCTCCTTATTTCTAAGTTGAATCTCTCCTTGACCAGTTTCCATCCATTCTTCCTTGTCTGGCTTTTGAGTACTTTGGAAAATAGGTTGACCCCTTCCTCTCTGTGGCAGACCCTCAAATATTG
Source organism: Pituophis catenifer annectens (assembly GCF_029215685.1). Taxonomy (NCBI): domain Eukaryota; kingdom Metazoa; phylum Chordata; class Lepidosauria; order Squamata; family Colubridae; genus Pituophis; species Pituophis catenifer. The sequence goes on along the minus strand of NW_027256881.1, from coordinate 154,172,611 downwards.
GAGCACTGCTATTATGTCTCCCCTGGTCCTTCTCTTCACTAGCCATGCCAAGTACTTGCAACCGTTCATCCTATGTTTTAGCCTTCAGTCCCTTAATCATCTTTGTTGCTCTTCTCTGCACACTTTCTAGGCTCTCAACATAATTTTTATAGTGTGATGATCAAAACTGAATGCAGTATAGAAAGAAAGCCACAGTGAAAAAAACTTTATAGGGCCAAGCTACAGTCTAATCCTTTTACACCAAGGAAATATTACAATTACCATCAAGCTCTAATTTTTCTTCTTTTTTAAATAAAAAGTCAAACTCAACCTAGAGCGGGTTCTTTTAACATTGCAGGGGCAATCTTTCCATTTAAGAATTGGAGCATGGATTGAAATGAATGACCCTCAAATGATCCCTGGACCAATTTCTGAAATCTCTGATCCAGTCCTTGAAGTTGATTAGGTAGTCTCTGAAGAACCTTTATAGAAAGCTAATTAGACTTTAATTCAAGTTTGCCATCATAAATATTGCTTTGGACTGAATTTCATCTTCTTATACAATTATGCAGGTTCTTTTTAACGATTTAACAAAGATGGGGCCAATTGGTACGCAATAAGGAACAGGCATTTAAAAGCTCACGCAAATGTATACAAGAATTCATCGCAAATTAGCAGATCAAGTAGAAAAATGAAACAAGTCAACTCTGTTGCTAAAGTGCATTTCCGTGCAGAATGGACTGCATTTTAAGAATGCCAAAATCTTAGAGGATTGCATAAACTGAATCTATTTTAATCAAGAGCTCTGCCAGTAAGATGTTTGACCTTCTTGAACCTGAACAAGGTTTCTGGAAGGAAAAAAAGACTGCTTCCAAATTCCTTGCAGATTAGGAACAAATAGCCTTTCGTTTGTGTAAATCTCTAAACATTTAGGTTCTCCATAACCACAAATCTTCTGATTGTTGACATGAGTGGGCATCAAGCAATCAAATAAGGCATCTTAAATTAAGCATAACAACTAACATTGATTAATTTTCAGAATAGCATGGAATCAAAAGTTTTGCTGTAATCCTCATAACAAAATAAGGTACACATTATATTTCGGCAAACTCCATAGAAGGTGCATGGTAATAAAAGCTTTAATTGACCAAAGCCCATCTTCAATTATTTGAAGTGTAGAAACAGACTCTGGGGGATATCTGGAGGATTAGCAGCCTTCTGTTCTTTTTCAAAATTTATTCATAGGATATATTTATTAAATATATTTAATGAATCAAGCTCAATCAGGTCTTTATAAAATATCTGGGTTTCATTGCTTCAGACAATTTACAGTTTGAAGAAGGATATAGATATTCTTCATGTATTACCATGTTTCCCTGAAAATAAGACCCTGTTTTATATTTTTTTGAACCCTGAAAAAAGCGCTTGGCCTTATTTTTGGAGAGGTCTTATTATTTTGAGGCATGTGGAGGAAACCAAAGGAATGGCAGGGACTGGCTGCGCATGCGTTTAAATATTTTTGGGGAGGGCTTATTTTCGGGAGGGGGGCTTATTTTAGTGCATGCGCTCAAAAGCCCCATTGGGCTTATTATCAGGGGATGTCTTATTTTAGGGGAAACAGGATAATAATAGAAGTTGTGTAACCTGCTTATATTACATATGACAAATTCTCCCAGCAATCTTTAAACAAAATGGGAGGGTGGTTTGGGGTTAGAACTGAGTGGATCTCACTCCAACTCTTTACACCATTGAATTTAAATAATCTCTTTTAGAAAATTATCAGGAATTGACAAAATATAATGTAATACATAGGTTGCATTATGTTTTAAAACATCTTTATTACAGATTGTGTGGGGAAGTCTTGTAAATTGAGTAGCACCTTTGATGGCCAATTAATCAATATTTTTGATTGAAAGGATCTAAAAATTGGTGGAAATGACCAAAAGGAGTCTGACATAATTAACCCTACTCTTGCTCAGTTGTCCATTTTTCTTAATGCATATAAGAAATTGATTCAGTTCCTGTTATTAGAGCTTGGTTTACTACAGCAACTTATTGGAAATTTAAATTTTCTCTTTCATTGGATTGGGAAATACTTTTTTGGATAAAAAAATGGCACTATAGCAAGAGAACCTTACAATTAAAGCTAAATATAGTCAAATCTTATTTTCATATTAACACTATGCCCCCCCCCTACTATTTTATTTACTCTAATATTATTTTTAACATTTAAATTGTTTTCTTTAAAATCATATACTAATTTATACACATATAGAAATATAAAGTATTTTTTTTTCTCTTGTCTGATTGTTTTGATTTTGTCACTGGTTTGTTTTTTTCTTTTCAGTATATTTTAGTGTTCTTTTATTTGGTAAAAATATTATTTTAAAAATATCTAAAATACCTTGTAACTTCATTCCACAAGACATTGTATAATGTAATGTGATTAACTTCAGTAAAATCACAATAAAAATATATAAATAGCCTATCATTATAAAGTGAAACAACCAAAAGCACAATAAGGGATTAAAATAAAATATTTGATAAAGAAGACTGAAATATTCAGATGTTTAACATAATAAAGATGTTTGGAGAATAGAAAAGCCTTGACCCAGAAGATAGCCTTGTGGGTGTCTGGTAAAAGTCTTTGGTCAAAGGGTAAACCTCTGTGTCTCAGAAGGGAAATTTATGAGGATAATTTTAGGATAATGATTATGTGCTATCAAATTAGCATTAAGTTTTAGTAACTGTATAGATGATTTCCTCCATGACAATCTTTTTCACAGCATGTCTTTCAGGTTTTCCAATGGTGCACTGTCACCCTATAATCACCTTACTACTGGTTTCCTCCCACCTTTTCCAACATTATAGATCTCTCCAGAAAGCTAGATCTTTGTACATCTCCAAAACATGGACCTACCCTGGAAAACAGCTGTGAATCAAAATAGACTGTTTGCATTCAATTTCATGCATGCATTTTTACAAAGGAATGTCTGTATCTCTTTCTTATCACGCTAATTTACAAATAGTACTCTGTTTCCTAACTTTGCCTTTCTTCTTTTCTTCCTTCTTGCGGCTGGTTCAAAACCAAGACTTGGTACTCCAAGCAGCCAGAGAATCTGTTGCCTTTCCCGAGAGAAGAGCAGGATGACAATTAGTCATTGATCCAGCTGCTAGCATCATGATAAGGGAACTCCAACTCCCTCCTCCTTGAGGCGATTGCTCTAAGGGGAAACCTTTGAACATCACCGATTCTCAGGGCTCGCTGTTTAACTGAATAATCAGGCTCAGAGCCTACTTCTCAAAGTAATAATAAGAAACACACACATACATACACCGGCACACAGGAATTGCCATACAGTTCTGATTCACTTGGAAACTGGGATTTCATCATTCTATAAAGAGGCAATATGTTTGAGCCAAATCTTTAAAAAGCATAAAACTTTTGCATGACTTCTAAAGTTAATTATGCTTGGAGCAATACCAAGAGCATTATTCTTTTGTTGATGTTTTCAAAATAATTGAAGCCTAAATCTCCAGGTTATTAAAGGCTCAATTGACATCTAATCCTAGGCCAGATCTAACTTTGAAAACTGATTTGTTTTAACCTCACAGAACAGTTCCATTCAGTCTTGTATGGTGTTTTTAGGTGCATGTATAAGATTTATTTTATCCAAAACAATTTACCTACTTTCTGGTAATGGGTGAGATAAGAAGTCTTCCTCTGGAAAGTGAACAGGGAAAAGCCACTTGTTACTAGGGTAACAAAGGGTAAAGGGTTGTTTCACTATAGAGACTTGAGCAATGTGCCTCTTTTCAAAGTTGCTGTACAAAGCACCATAGGCTCTTGACGCTTTTTTGCCCATCAGTGATTTTTTTTTTTTACAATTGATAACATCCTGTCAGCTGTCACATGCTTCCCCTCCCTCTGGTTCAAGGTTAGGCTTATCAACTGATGGTTACCTCTGCAAATTTTTGTATCTATATCTTAGCAAGGACATCACACTAATCTATGACATCTAGTGGGCAAAAACTATTCAGTTGTGAGATTTTAATATTAATGATAGATGTAAAGAGAAAAGAGAAAAAAGAAAAGAAAAGAAAAAAGAAAAGAAAAGAAAAGAAAAAAGAAAAGAAAAGAAAAGAAAAGAAAAAAGAAAAGAAAAGCAAGAGCTGCCGTATACTAACTGCAAAACTGCCTGAAGGCTATGGAAAGGATGTGGGGGTGGGGCTACAGTGATTTAGCAACTGTTGATGAAGGAGCCAAAAGTTGGGAGGTAGTCCCTTCCAGTAATAAATTAGTATACTCCAAAATCTACAGAATTTAGTCCTGCTAGAATTTTAGTTGACCACAGCTGGACTGAAAGAAAATTGCCTCAGCTGCCTGGCATTCTTGATGCCTGGGATCACAGAACTATGGCATCAATTCATGACTGGCTCCAGAGCCCCAGGTGGTATTGCTTCAGGCATCCTGGTGAATTAATCCTATCTACCAATCCTAAAGCAAGTATAGAGGCTTTCTCTGTGGATTACTTGCTTTAACTTAGTCTCATATACCATGTTTCCCCAAAAATAAGACCCTGTCTTATATTTTTTTTTGAACCCCAAAATAAGCGCTTGGCCTTATTTTCGGGGAGGTCTTATTATTTTGGGGCGTGTGGAGCAAGATGGGGCTCCTCTTGCCATCTTACCTGATTTCAAGCTCTATGTTTAAATATTTTTGGGGAGGGCTTATTTTCGGGTGGAGGCTTTTTTTAGTGCATGCACTCAAAGCCTGATTGGGCCTGATTGGGCTTATTATCAGGGGATGTCTTATTTTCAGGAAAACAGGGTACTTGCTGTAGAATAAGAATAGGGAGTAAAGCCAGTCTGGGATATTCCCTTTGATTTACAACAATCTTTTCAAATTTGCACTCCTTACACTGCAAAGTTCTATCTCATAGTGCAAAATGATTAGAGAAAGAAATAATGTGTTGGATGGAGGTCATCAGGGCCAATCTGGAGACACCTGTTAACCTTTGAAAGATGGAGGTCAGCCCTGGAGTTCTGAATAAGTAATGTGTAACTGTAAGAAAGGAGTAAAGTATTTCTTTATTCCTTGGACTTCTCTTTCTGGCCAATTTCCAGGTGTGAATGAAAAATGTCAGAAAGCTTGTTCAAACCTTGACCCTCAACTAACTTAAGGGGCAACATTTTGCAGGTAGACATTATGACATTTCCGAATGTTCTTGCTGCTTTAGAAAGGCAATCTGAGATCTGTAAATCACTGTATCCATTGAAAATATTTTGTATTTAGCTCCCGGATAATGAAATATTTCTTTTACTGCTGGTAATCCTTTTTCTTCAACTCATTAGAAACAGAAATTGCATAAATTGTCTGAGGATCTGTAATGAAAAGAGCGTGACTTAATTTCAGTTAAATGTCATGAATAGAAGAAAAGCAAATAGTACAGGGCAAGGCAGCATGTGGCTTTCAACCATGGGGGCTCCTTTCATGTCCCTGTCAAAGAGCTGGAGTGGATGATAAGAGCTCACCCCGCCACACAGCAGCACTCAGGTCTTGGATGAGGGCTTGCTAACCTCCAATCCAGCATCCTAACCACATGAGCCACCGTACTCCATGCTAAACTGCTCTGAGATTTTAGAATTCAAACAGACAAGCTTCTGCCACACAACATTCCAGATTTAACAACTATTAATAAGAAAGACAAAAAAGTCTGGTTTGGACAAACTCTGAGAGACAACAGAGGAAAGGGGAGCCTGGTGTGCTATGGTCTATGGTGTCACGAAGACTTGGAACATGACTTAAAATAGAAGAACTGAAGAAAAAACACAAAATGCAAAGACTGCAGATAGAAGTAGTACAACCATGGCAAAAGAAAGCAAAGGTAGGACCAATAGGTGCCTTGGGTGCAATTCCAAAACAGCTGGAGTGCCACTTGAGCAACATCTGCATTGATAATATCACTATCAGTCAATTGCAAAAGGCAGTTTTCTTCGAACAGTTTAGATCCTCTGATGATAACCTTTACCACCATCAAACAATAACATCTGCCTATCCTTAGGACTCAATAGGTAGATAAAAATGCCAAATCCAATTTAAACATCTGGCTGACTGTGCCACCAACCATCATAATAAAAGAGAATCTTTGCATGAATGTTCTGCTGCAAACAAGCAATTATTTAATTAAGGTTAAGGTAATCATCAAAATAATAAAATCAAGGTACAAATAGATGATTAAATCTTCTGATTGTTTATTCATCATAACGCTCATTAAAAGTCAACATAGCATCTTGAAATTTAACTTACCTGTTTAAACTGCACAATTTTTCACAAACTATCAGATATTAGACTGCAACTTCCCAAACATGCTGGTCTAGGATTAATGGGTCCAAGATCAACAACTTTAGAATGTCCTAGGCCTAATCCTTCTCAAATTTTCTTAGCTTTGCATGCTTCGCCTTGAAGTGTTTCACATTGTAAATGCACTCTAAAGCATTATATTGAGGTGATAAGGTCTTACAGCTTCTTCCAGTATTTGCAAAAGCTGAAAAACACATGTGTGTCTATTGGAAGAAATAGCTACTCTGGAGAAAGCATGGCTGAAGCATTGTTACTATACTTGTAGAAGTGAGGCAGCAAAACACCTCCATCTCCAACACTGGCATAATTCTAAATTAAGCTTGGAAGAGACATTAAATAATGTGATATTAGGTAATGCATTATGTGGAAAACTGCCAGAAATTTTTGGAGGACTATTGCTATTCAAGATGGAAAATAAGTTATCTGTTTAATAAGAGGGTTTCCTCCATACCCAAAACTGAATTTGCCCACATGTCTCCCACCTTATCTCTCTCCTGACCCCATCCACCCATCCAGCATGGTTTTCTTACACTATTTACATAGCAAAAAATTGTCTTTTGAATTATGTACAGTACTATATGTGAATGTATGCATTATCTACGTTAATATTCTGTCAATGAGGAAGAACTTTTTTAAAAACAAAAGCCCTTTTTCTAACACAGTCCTTACTGCCAGTTGCACATCAGATAGATCACTATCCCACAGATTCTAGATTGGAATCTGTTCTTAATTAGTTCTTTATAAGTTGCAGCAAGAATTCTACATTCTGAATTCGCTAATAGTTCAGTCATACTATGGATGAAGCTTTATAAGTTTGGTTGTGCTTGGGCTTATTGAAGGGTAGGGAAATCCCTCTTTCTGTATTGTCTGACAGTTGTTGAAATAGTTTTGTTAAGCAGTGGATAAGAAAATGTATAGCTAGTAGAGAAATAACATGTTTGAAATTTTTGTTATTGTGAATCATATTGCTTTTCTTGTAATTGCTGCTTTCTAAGACAAAACTAAGGGACACGGTGGCTCAGTGGCTAAGACCATGGAGTGAGCTCCCGTTACGTGTCCCAGCTCCTGCCTACCTAGCAGTTCGAAAGCACGTAAAAAAATGCAAGTAGAAAAATAGGGACCACCTTTGGTGGGAAGGTAACAGTGTTCCATGCACCTTTGGCATTTGGTCATGCCGGCCACATGACCACAGAGACATCTTTGGACAGTGCTGGCTCTTTGGCTTTGAAACGGAGATGAGCACTGCCCCCTAGAGTCGGGAATGACTAGCACATATGTGCGAGGAGAACCTTTACCTTACCTAAGACAAAACTGAACCAACCCATTATACCATTTTCTTTTTCTCTCTCCCCTTGTCAGTATTTGTACAAGTATCTTATTTTGAAGAAACTGGGGGAAAACTCAATCCTACTGAGTCTTAAAATTAGTAAAATAGCTCCTTAATTTGTTTTTTTTTTAATCTTCCAACATTGCACATTTCCAAGGAATCTCATATCAGTTGGCTTGTATCTTTTTGTATATACACAAAGTATGTCAATAAATAACTTTGTAAATTTAAGAGCTTAGAGTTATGATTAAAAGTAATTTATAATCTGTTAGCTTTCAGAGATATAATATTCATGCTTTTCAAGATTCAACTGTTTATTATAGACAGTGTTATAATGTTTTATTACTTCTTGCTGCACTAAGTGTAAGTATAATCTCTAAGCACATTGCAGAAATAAATTTCTATTTGTGGAGGATATCCTGCTTTGTTCAGAGCAATTTGTGTTAAGTGGCCTATAGTTCAAATATATGCTAGATACCAAGAAAACCAGATTTTAAAATTTAACAGGGTGGGCCATAGGGTAGGGGCAGAAAATAACCAGAAAAAAAAATGATATTCCTAAAAAATAAATATCCATTAATTGGAGCCATTCATTCTTCTATTAGCTCAAAGCTGAACTAAAAGATGTTAAGGACATCTTGGGACATGCTACAAATTATCCATAGGTTTTTGGATTCAAATGCTTTCAGTGCTGATGTTTTGATGGTGTCTATGCTCCCCCTGGAGTAGACAACGAACAGAGCAAACTATGTGGCTCATACATCTCCCCTCAAGAATCATACTGCTATTTCTCAGAAGCTGCTACTAGAGATCATTGCCTCACATACTGTATCTAATGGCAAAACAGATCCTGGATCCCCTGACTCAAAATTTCTACTTTTCCACAAAGGAATTGTAAGCTAGGACACTTAACCCTCTGTTAAGGGTTTGCTAAGTTTGCAACTCAGTTTGTTAAGTCAATTAAATATGATGTACCCTGTGTTCTATCCAAGCAAATAATAATAGATTCAGAAAATATTCATCAATACTGTGAAAATTATTACTGTTGGATATAGATATTGATACTCAAAGTGATCTTGTTGTACTTGGAGAAAGTGCTTCCAATCCACAATATGGGTAAGAGGAATTTTAGTTCCTTCATTTCTTACATCAACACACCAACATTTGAAAATTGCTTCATGATTATGACATAAAGTATTTCAAATTTTTAAAAAGTAATTGAGAAAAACCAAAATTGACAGATTTATTCAATTGGTCAAAATGTTTTGAGGACTTAGCTCTTAAAATCCAATTTGTTTACTTCTTGAATGTCTGGCTTGAATCTCTATTTATTTAACCCTGGTTGGCTTACTGAGTTAGAGTTTTCACCCTTTTTTTCTGGCAAGCTCCTCAGTTTAAAAGCCAACGTTATACATAAGTACCATGTTAATTACGCAAAACCATATCAATCAGACTTCTTGAAGTATTCAATCAGCTCTTTACTGACATCAAAGAAAGGCTAGACAACATGATTTCATAAAGTCAAAACTCAATTCATTCTATAAAAATAAATTGTAGGATGTTTTATATGAGAGGAAATATTTTGTATTTGTAATGTTTTATTTCATTTATCAGTTTGTTCATTTTTATATCTTGTTTTGCTTTACTCGACATTCATATTTGTCTTGTTTTGTAGCTGTATTAAGTCTCTCTCACACTCTTACTCTCTGTTGTGGCCCATCAGCGGCCAGTGGAGTTGGTGGCTGATTCCGACAGCGAGGAGGCTGGTGTGGTGCTGTGTCAGCAGCCTGTGCAGCTGGCACTCGAGTCGGACAATGTGGAGGCCGTAGAAGATGTGGTACCAGAGGCAGGGATTCAGTCAGGGCCTTTAGAACCTCCAGAAGCTCCCTTAAGTGAAGAGAATGAAAAGGAGGAGCCTCTTCTTGATGCAAAATGGCAGGAGTGGCTCCTCAGGAGGAGGTCTCCTTGAGAGTAAGGCTTGGGGCTAATTGGCCACTCCCTTAGCCTATTTAAGAAGGAACGCTGACTAAAGCAATTTGCAGGGAACAACTCCGTTCACATACCTTCGTGTCTTGTCTTGCTTATCTTATCAGCTTCCTGAAAATTGCTTCTGGGCATTCTGCCAACCACAGTAAGATTTCAGTATTATTCTTTGAATTCTTGGCAGCTGTTAATGCAGTTAATTAACAGCCGTTGTTGTAAAAAAAATGGTTTATTTAGTAAACTAAGGTTTGAATGGACTTTGTGTGTGCTGCGTTCTTTGGGGTCCGTAGCTGGGGCAGAACACACTCTCTCTCTCACACACACACACCTCCCTACCTAATAATAGAAGCCATATCTGTCAATTCACCCTGTAAATACAGTAGTTTATTGAAGTCTGTTTCCCAATATTTGGGAGCTATCAATCACGCAGAACTCCAGAAAAATATATTCTCCTTCTTTGCTTAAGGATGTATGGGTGCATGAGTGCATGTGTGTGCATGCCTTTCAATATTGACTCCTCACAGCTGCCTGGACCAGGCCCTGAAATTTTCTTAGAAGGATTTTCAGAAGGGGTTTGCTCTTGTCTTTTACCTATGGTTTCAGGAGAGACACTGGCTCAAAGTCACCCAGATAGCTCCATGACTGAACTGGGATTAGAACTCACAGTTCCCCAGTTTCTACCCTGGTGTCTGAACCTCTTTGCCAAATTGATTCTCTTCAGGACTGCTAGAGATTGTTAATAATGAACACAATCCACTTGTCAGTACAATGTACCAAACCTAGAGAAACCTATCCTCAAACTACTATATCAGGGGTCTGCAATCTTAAACACTCAAAGAGCATTTGGACCCTTTTCCCACAGGAAAAAAAAACTAGGAGCCACAAAACCTGGGTGGGCATAGCCAACGCCACATCACTCACTCCCGCCCAGTCATATGATCCCCCCCCAAGCCAGTAGGTCATTAGGGCAGAGAACCGGTTGTTAAAAAACACCACACTGGGAACCACAAAACCCTTCTCTCTCTCTCTCTCTCTTGCTCTCTTCCCCCTCCCTCTCTCTGTATCTTCTCCTCTCTCTCTCTGTATCTCTCTATGTCTCTCTCTCCCCCCTCTCTCTCCCCCTCCTTCTCCCCCCTCTCTCTGTATCTGGGTACCTATATCTGTATCTAAGTGACTGGGAGGTAAGGGCAAGGGGCGGGGCCAGCCAGTGATGGGACAGGGAACCGCAGCAGAGGGCCCAAAGAACCGCATGTGTCTCCGAAGCCACGGGTTGCCAACACCCGTACTATATCTATAATTGTGTACTTTCCAGTTGATGACACAAAAGGTAGTGTAGGTTTTGCCTTAGAGCACAAGAAAAAACATGTTTTCTCAGGTTGTCTTAAGACCTTTAGAAGGCCAGCAAGGTTGAGGCCAACTTAATTCTGGAGGGGTGATGGGTACTATGGCACAAAAGCCTGTACTATGGGGGTTCCACTAGCTGACATTCCAATGATATCTGTAGTATGTCCCTCCTGCTAGATTGGATATGACTGGTAAAGGCAACCAAGAAGATAAGGTTCCATTAGCTCCAAGCCATATAGAGCTTTAAGGTTAACTACTGAAGGGACGCGATGGCTCAGTGGCTAAGACGCTAAGCTTGTCAATCGAAAGGTTGGCAGTTCAGCGGTTCGAATCCGTAGTGCTGCATAACGGGGTGAGCTCCTGTTAATTGTCCCAGCTTCTGCCAACCTAGCAGTTCGAAAGCACGTAAAAAATGCAAGTAGAAAAAATAGGGACCACCTTTGGAGGGAAGGTAACAGTGTTCTGTGTGCATTTGGCATTTAGTCATGCCAGCCACATGACCATAGAGATGTCTTCAGACAGCGCTGGCTCCTCGGCTTTGAAACGGAGATGAGCACCGCCCCCTTGAGTCAGGAATGACTAGCACATATGTATAAGGGGAACCTTTACCTTTACCTTACTGAAAGCTCAAATTGCACCCAGAATTAAATCAATGAAGCTCATGGAGTAGTGGTGTCACATACATGGAATAACCGGCATAATTAACTGAAGTTTAATCGGCTGAAACTTCCAAATGTCTTCAAGGGCAACTCCACATAGAACACATTGCAGTAATCCAACCAGGGGTCATAAGGGCATGAATGACTGTGATCAGCGACTATGTTGAGCAGACATGTGGCAGACTTTGGATGGATAAGGACAGGGAACTCATCTGTGGCAGTAGCTATACAAAATGTTTCTGACTGATCCATATTATTTGTTGCTGTGAACATTTGAGATTGTTCATAAACAGCCATTTCATAGTTACAAATGTATTCACAAGAAGTTTAATATTCTGTCACTATAGTGTGTCACATATTCCTTGGGGCAACAGGAAAAACCAACATAACTAGCAGGACAAATTTTAAATACATTCCTTACTGAATTACGAGTGTCATGTTTCATTATAAATTAATTTATGACTGCTTGCTTTAGACTTCATCTCCATTTCCTTATCACGGCAGTTATTTTGCCATGAACAGATGATCATTAAGTAGATTGTGTGTGGGATAAATTGATAGACAGACAGACAGACACATACATGTATATATGCTTACATAAACTATAATCAATCAAAATGTGTGTGAGAATTTTGTAGCTGTTCTGCTATGGATAATTATTTTTCAGGACCCTTTCTTCATGCTGCAATTAATTTGAAAGAATCATTAAAACAGTTGCTAAGAAATATTTACTTTGCCACTGTATTTAAAATTTTCACAACTCTTAAACTCATAGCATGGCAAATATGCAGTGCATTTATATTACACATGCAAATATAAGTAATATGGAAAGAGTGCTTTGCTTATGCCACCAACAGTTTTAAAAAATGCCCAACCTTTAACATACCACCTGCTGGAGGCTTCCTGCAGCCTTCCCACCCAAATTTCTGAATTTACTGAGTGCATCTGGTTTGTCACTTTATAACCCAAACCACTGGACTAGAAGAAACATTAATTTGAATTAGCAAGGTTCCCCCATTCTACTAAAGCTCCTGTATCTTCGTTCCTAAAAGAACTATAAGATGCAGAAAACAATTTAGAAAACATTTACTTTGATGCCACTTAGTGGATCTCTAGATATTTGAAAACTGGATTTAGTAATGCTAATTCTAGCTCCTGCAAGATTCCAGAAGAACTGAGATTGGAACTTTCTAATGAATGGCATATTGTTTAAAGTTTCTCTCCATTTGTTTTGTGTTGAATTCTAATATCACCAAATCATCTGAAGTACAACAGGATAAGACTGGATGATGGAATGTGGAACAGAAGCAGAAGAACTTGGACGTCTATAGGAAAAACAGGAGCAGGAGGGAAGTAATTAAACGTATGTGAAGATGTCTAGGTGTAAACCCGTGACTTACATACTTGCCCCAAATTTTGTCTACGGTATAAAGATAGAATTTGGATAATGATGTCACTGCAGGCAACTCCTTAATAGTTGTGGAAAATAGAAGTTAAAAGGTAAATTGTCAGTACAATAAATTCCAATGTCTGAGGATGGAGCTAGCTCTACCCACTTCTGGCCTCATATATGTGTAAGAAGCTTGTTCAGAAATGACAGCATGAATGTCTCGATTCCATCAACCAGAATTGCAACTATATATTAAAATTATGAACCATGAAGTCCAAGTTCTTTGCAACTGCTATTTTCTGAATTTCTGTATTCAATTATTAAGCAGCATAAAATGCAGTGGTACTTAGAAAGGGATGTCTAGAATTGTGCTGTACCTACCCATCAGCACATGAATTAAAACCCAGTAAAAAGTATCATGACCCTTTATAGAATAATAGATATTTTGTGGCATAAACATGCATACTATGACAAATCAATTCATCTTTAAGGCAGCCATTCCCATCCTAGAGTTCTCATAATATATTGAGCATGCCAGTTGCAGAAATCTGACCAGCCAAGAATAAAAATGTTGGAAGAATAAATTCAGCTAATCTTAAATGCATTGGGCTGTGGAAAACTGCTTTAAGTTTTGGCAATATCTATTTTTTATTTTTTTTTGTCTAAGTTGTAACAGACTTCCTTTTCCTCTAAGCATACTTGAAACCATCAGAAACTAGGATGTCTGTTTTAAAAATAAAGAATTGAAGCAGAGGAATACATTAACCTTACTCTTTCTATACAATAAAGAAAGCCCTTCAGCATGCCAAAAAAAGCATGAAAAATATTACTGTATTAGAGTTTAATAGGCCTACAGGTAGTCCTCAAATTATGACCATAATGGAGCCTGCCAATTACAGTCATAAGTCATCATGGTCATAAAGTGGATCAGCTATGTGACTGATATGATTTATGGCCTTTTTTGTGGCAGTTATTAAGTGAACCCATGATTCACTATTGGTCAATTTTGCTGTCATCTAGTAATTACCGTGAACTTTGAAACCCAGTCAGGTTTTCATTGTTAATATCACAGAATTATAGGACTGGAAGGGATTTGGGAAGGGTGTTTGGAGGTTTTATAGTCCAACACCCCCCCACACACACACCTCCGCAGAAATGCGGACCTCCTGAGCTCCATTTTGACTGACAGAGGGTTGCAGGAGGCTGTCCCAACCAAAAACAAAGCTCGGGAGCCCGTTTTCTCTAGCAGAGGCACCATGGGCCGATCCTTCACTCTTTCCAGGGTGGCCCCGCAGGCCAGATCTAAGCACCCAGCGGGCTGCATCCCAGCCCCCCCTGGCCTTGAGTTTGACACCCCTTCTCTACAGCTTGCAGAGGTTTTGGACTCCAACCAGTATGAGCAAAGACAACGAATTATGAGAGCTGGAATCTATCTGTCTGGAACTAGACTCCCTATCCTAGAGCATTATCAACTCTCAAAAAGTATATATCCAAATCAGAAATACAGATTTAAGTGACCCTTGGACATTTAGGTTTCTAACCTTCACACTGAATTATTATGTCCTTCAAAACATTTCAACTTGCCAGGTTTTTTTTTTTAAAAAATATGCCTATGGATATGATCAAAGAGGCTTTTCAAATTGCATATATTAAATATTTATCCATAATTATTTATGCCAACATAGGCTCAAATGTGAAAAGCAATTACATCCATCAGGAAATGCACCTGCTAATGCTTTACTTTAAACTACAGATACTCTATATGCAGTCCTTTTAGCTTAACTGATATTACCATGTGAAGTATAATAATCCACAAAGGAAAAGGTAAAGCTAAATTAAAAGGGAGAAAGACAGAGTCAATTCAAGTTAGTACAAAGTCACAAGTCAAGTCAAGCTAACATTCAAATGTTCCTTTAATCAAGGGGAACCAAGTGTGTCTGTCCAGCTTTGTCATTTTTCCTATTCCATACATTCCAGAAAAGATCTCAAGATATCCTCCAGCCTTTAGTTGGGATTCAAATACATCCCTTGGCCATTCTGAGTCACTCACCTTCTTTTATCCAATCACAGATTTTTACCAGACATGGCTGTAAGGCAAAACACTAATGACAGTCCATCCGCCAACAGCAATCAAAGGTTAGAAACAATAGCACAGCATATCCATGAGAGCTTTTATCAAGAACTCTCAGCTTGTGTATTTTCTGGGATCTGGTCAGAGGTGGTATTCAGCAGGTTCTGACCAGTTCTAGAGAACCGGTAGCAGAAATTTTGAGTAGTTCCGAGAACCGGTAAATACCACCTCTGACTGGCCTCGCCCCCATCTAGTCTCTGCCTCCCGAGTCCCAGCTGATCGGGAGGAAATGGGGATTTTGCAGTAACCTTCTCCTGGAGTGGGGAAGGAATGGAGATTTTACAGTATCCTTCCCCTGCCACACCCACCAAGCCATGCCATGCCCACCAAATCACACCCAGAGAACCGGTAGCAAAATTTTTTAAATCCCACCACAGAATCTGGTACTGTACCTCGTTAATTTTACCAGAAGCTTCACAAAAAAGTAGCTGTATGACTTTTATTGTTAGTAAGATTTTAACTACTTCCTTAAGCGTAATGATACAAAAATAGAATTTTGTTTGCTGTATTCATCAATTTCCATTTGCAGTGTCCACTGAAAAATGCAAGGAGAGGAGGAAGAGAAAAGTTCACCCCTGCAAACAAGAGGGAGGGGGAGAAATACCCATCTGCAAATTCAGCTTATCCTAAAATAAAACAGAACATCTCCAATTAATTCTTATTTAACATCCAGGCATGAACATGAGGTTCGTATCAAATTTTCCACAGCCCTGTCACCATTTGGATCTGCTCTCAGGACTCTTAAGACACCAAAATGCAGAAGTGTTGAAAATCCTGCCTGGAGCATGCTGACAGCCTAGAGGAGGAAGGAAGAAGAAGGAGATGGCCACCTCTGTGTATGGCTTATGGAAACGCAATTCATCTTTTACTTTATGAACACCAAATTTATCAACAGCTTGGAGTCATTAAAAGGGGACATCTATCAAAAACCTCAGGTGTCCCTCTGACATTGTATAAAATAAATCATGAAATTGTCAGCCTCTTCTCCTGTCAAAAAGATTGTGGCCAACCATGTTTAAACCAAGGAAATATCTAGTCCAATGAAAAGAATGTCTAGTTTAATGAAAAGAAGGACTAGGGGTGACGTGATAGCAGTGTTCCAATATCTAAGGGGCTGCCACAAAGAAGTGGATGTCAATCTACTCTCCAAAGCACCTGAAGACAGGACAAGAAGCAAAGGGTGGAAACAAATTGAGGAGAAAAGCAACTTAGAACTAAGGAGAAATTTCCTGAGAGTTAGAACAATTAATCAGTGGAACAACTTGCCTCCAGTAGTTGTGGGTGCTCCAACATTGGAGGTTTTTAAGAAGAGATTGGACAACCATTTGTCTGAAATGATGGTCAATCTTTTTGGCACTGAGTGCCGAAACTGGAGTACATGCACACCAGAGCATCGGAACCCAGAAGAGAGCAGCTGGCCGGTGTGCATGCGCACGGCGGCAAACTGCACTTCTGGGTTCCATCACACGCATGTGCACCAGACAGCTGGTCCAGCATGCATGTGCACTGGCCAGCTGCTCTCTTCTGGGTTTCAGCACACACATGAGTTCCGGCCACTGATGTTTGTGCATGCCATAGGTTCACCATCACGGGTATAGGATTTCCTGCCTGAGCAGGAGTTTGGACTAGAAGACCCCCAAGATCCCATCCAACTCTGTTATTATTCTATTCTATTCTATTCTATTCTATTCTATTCTATTCTATTCTATTCTATTCTATTCTATTCTATTCTAATAACCATGGGCAGGCAAAACTAAATTGTAACACCCTCCCTCCCCGTAGCATCTTATTATCAGACTGATTCTGAAGTGAGATGCAATAGAAGGGAATCTGAGACAGGCTGATTTTTCATTAGCTTTAATGGCAATGGCAGAGTGTCTGGTATTTCCAATATGCCAGCATTAAGTGACTAGACCACTGTCTATTAAAATAAGAGTTAAGAACTTCAATAGCTCTTCTGTATGAAGCTGTCAGCTATGGAGGATTCTGTGATGGTGACATTGATTTGTCCATTCCAATGGAGGGGCAGGGGGAAGGTAAGGAGTTTTGTGCACAGGGGAATGAGAGAAGAAATAGGTTTAATTAATCTTAAATGTCTTTGCACTCTGAGAATTGTAGACCTGGAAGAGTTCCTGTACTAACATGATTAGCAAATATTGACTTTTGAGTACAATAATAATGTGTCATCCGAAACCCTTGATAAGTAACTTAAGTACTTCCTTAGCTTGTGCCTTATTAAATTAGATGGGGTATATGGTTGAGATGCATTATACAACGTCTCACAAATGAGAAATCCACCCTAAAGATTTTAACATTGATTATAGGAGAGAAATGTTACAATCAAATGGAATTTGCAAGGCCACATTCTCATCTCTGTGATATTTAGGGTCAAACAACCGGTGACAGATCAGCTACATAGGTTTGGCTCTCACAGGCTTAAGATATTTGCAGAACAAATGCACAGTTGAACTGAGTGGGAACAACTCTGTTTGCTTGCCTGTGTGACTTTTCTACTTACATACAAAGTGTGTGTGTGTGGGGGGGGACTTATTGATAGAAGAACAAAAGTAATGTAAACGCAATCTGAGCTCTACCACCACAGAAGTTTCGTAGTCAGCTTTGTTGTGTCATAAAGTGGCCAGGTATTCTCTTTCAGACATGATAACCCTCTGTATGAAGGGCTTTTGTTCCAAAGTATTTTTATTGTAGGAAGAGGCCACCCTGCTACTTTCCAAAAAGTTGTGATCTATAGTAAACACTTGATAGCACAATGAATTGATAGTAGTTAAGAGAGTTGTAACTCTCAACACTTGGAGAACCCTGTTGTTGCTTCTGACAGTATTTAACAGGGTGCTAATTCCAAATCAGATCTAAACTAAAACAAAAGTTTAAAAATGTGGAACGAGAAGAGGTTTTGAAAATGTTAATCATCCAGATTAAAGACTCACTGAAAAAAAACCACAGTATAGTATAACTCATCATCATGAAATAATCTCTGATCAGATCACCTAGATCACAGGCTGCTCTGTTATGGCCAGATATTATATGGTTTATATTATATATGGTTCTGTTAGTATTACGGTAGTATTTCCAAATTTTCACATATAAATAAATACGTGCTTAGTTCTAGCTATGCTGACATCTTGTTTTACATTGATTTTTCTGTAGTCTATAAAACTTGATTTTAAACAACAATAAAAACCTGTACAAACTGCTTTAGAACCTATTGTGACTTGGAAGATGTAAATTTATGAATTCCACAGGATGACTTTGTGCCAATCAGGTTACATCATAGATTGCTACCCTAAAGAGAGAATTAGGGAAGTCCATGGGCCTGACATCTTGAGCTTCCAGAGCATAAGTTCTATGTAAATGCAATAAATAATAATTTAAAAATAATTATTGTTTACTCATTTAGCTCATTTGGTAAAATACTGAAAGGCAATGAATTAAAGTCAAGAGTTCTAGTCCTGTTTTAGGCGTGAAAGCCAGCTGGAGAACTTTGGGACAGCCATATCCTCAGTCATATCCTTCTTCCTCAGGAAGAAGGTACTGGCAAACCACTTCTGAATATGTTGCCAAGAAAATTGTGTGGACTTGTTCCTGCAATCATTATGAGGCAGGACTGATTTGATGGTCCATAGCAACAACTTCTGACTGAGTCACGTAATTCCTCTGCCGAACCATCCTGAACCTACTCCTTGATTAATGGCATCTGGTGGATTGAACAAATATGGAAAACATACCCCCAATAGGGAAAGAATGTTTATTTTTTTAATCATCTTTTTTCTTCAGACTTTCCCTCTTCCTACACATTCACAGTCTTATGAGGTGAGAGCCAAGTTAGAGACAAAAACAATAAATTAATGTGATTAATTGTTGTTATGAAAGCCAGTGTATATCAGCCTCTCTTTCTACCATCACCTTAACTTCCAAGGGGATTTTATAAGGATTCCTGAGTTGATAGATGTGAAGCAGAATATTTAACAGATCTAAATTTAGTGATATTTGTGCATCTGTCCCTAGGCATGCACACAATTTGTGTATTTCCAGCATATTGATAGATGTTGAGAGCTGTAAAAAAAAAGTTCATTGTTCTAAGAAGTAATATCACATCATACGTATCACATATTTGATAGTTGGAGGTTGGTCAATCTGAAACAGCAATGGATTTTCCATTAAACTTATCAGTAATTGCTTAATTTCCTGTGAGATAGATTTGGTTCCTAGAGATAAATTATTCCTTTACTTTATCTGGCATTGGAGGAATCTTGCAACAAAATCTTAAAAAGAAAAAAAAAGTGAAGGTGTGCGGAATTTGCTTTATCATTTACCAAACTGTAATGTTTGCTGATCCTGCAAAGCAATGCCATGTTCATTTTTGAGCAAGACAGTAACGGACTGAAGGACAAGGAAAAGATCAAGTTGCATCAGTAATAAAATCAGTAATAAAATCAGTAATAAAATGTAATAAAATGGGCATACATTTGGTGATGAAGACTGAGCCAAGATGAAATATCTGGTACTTGTTTGGCCTCTTCTCAGTTTCCTGATCAACTGATCTAGACACAGTGCTGAGCTCATTTCATCTAAACCCATATGCTCCTCTTTCTTTCTTTCTTTTTCTTTTTTTTATTTTTATTTATTTCTTTACAACAAAATATTTATTCACACACAGATCGCGACGGGAGCTTTACACAGTATATTAACTTCAGTCAAGATATACAAATAAAAATAAAATCTACACTAACCTTATCCTTTTTTTATTCTATTATTCAACCAGATATACCATTGGTCCCAACATTGAAAATATATGGAATCCTTTTGATCTCTCAGAGTTTTTGTTAACCTGTCAGCTTCCGCATATTCGATAATTTTTCCCAAAATCAAATCTTCAGCCGGTGGGTCTTTCCCTTTCCAATGTTGAGCAAAACATATTCTTGCTGCAGTTGTGATATATGTAATCAGACACCATATATTCGTGCCTATCTTATCTGGCCTAATATTTAATAGATAATATTCTGGTTTCAATTGTAATTTATATCCCGTGATTTCTAATATCCACCTCTGTATAAATCTCCAAAATTCGATTACCTTAGGGCAGGTCCACCATACGCGATAGTAAGTACCTATCTCCCCATACTTCCAGCAGTTTGGGGAGAGTCCTGGGAACATTTTGGCTAATCGAGCAGGAGGGAGATGCCATCTATACACCATCTTATACAAGTTTTCTTTGTAAGTGGTTGCCATCAGGACTTTCAATTGTTTCGTCCATATTTCTTCCCATTTTATCAGTTCAATTGAGTAACCTATATCTGTAAGATTTTACTATGGTTTAAATGAACGTGTAGTCTTTATATTTTGTACAGTAAGTATCATGAATTTCACAGAATAACTGTGGTACACATTCATTATTTGTGACATTCTGACAGATGCAATCAATCAATAGATTATGGATGATGGCCGTATAATTTTAGTTTTATGGAAGGCTAACCAACACAGATTGTCAGGAGCTTTTGAAGTTAATGCACAGAAGGAAATCTTTGTCACACTTGTGTGCCTGTGGATATAGGCAAGCATCATTCATTCAGCTCCCTTCATAAGGTTTAACTTAAAAATGTGTACACTAAGTCAAGAGTTAAAAGATGTGATCTTCTTTTCACTGAAAACTGACAGATCTTATGGTATTGATTAGTTTTCCAATGGTTTTGCAGCCTGGACATCATAGCTATAGGAGACTTTGGAATGGAAGGGAAAAAAATGAAGGCTGCCTGGCTGGGAAGGGGGAGAAGAGAACTTCAAATGTCATCAAAGCAAATGGTCTGTGAATGTTTCTTCAAAGCTACTCATTAGTTGGCAAGATATCTTGCCACAAAGGTTGTAAAGAGCTTTTCCTGGAGGGGAAGGTATGACAAAATGCACTTCTTGGCAAGACACTTTCAGCTTAAATTGCAGGCCACATTAATTCTTGCTTGAAACATGAAATTAATTAGAGGTTTAACATCTTTTGTGAAATTTTGCCAGAATTACTCGGATAGTCCATTTCCACCCCTCCTTTTTATACATTTTGCCAGGAATAGACCTCAGGCCTTTTCTGTACTCTAATGAAATTACAAATTGACTTGAATTTCAATGATGCTTGGCTAAAATGAAGAAAATTAAAAACGACTTGGTTACAAGGTGATGTATCAGCTGATTATTGCTGAAAAGAGCTTCCCAACTCATCATTGACAGAATAGATCAAGAACAGAGGTTCACTGCCTCATTGGATGTGGGAGACCTGCCAATGACTTGGAATCTACTTCTGATCTCATTTGTCCTTCCAGTTAAGTAACTGCTATAAGTAGGCTTAGTAGGATTCATACGTCACATGAAAAGAGCAGAATTTTGAATTTACATTCAACTTGTGCTAAATAATGGGGTTTTGTTCTGACAAGTGCAAATACACAACACATTTCTTCTTAAATCAGCATTCTAATTTTTCATATGCCTGTTGTACATCTATAGGATTTCTACCAATCTAATTACTTTTTTTCATTCTTTTAACTAAGAAAATGTTAATTAAGAAGCTATCAAGTTAAAAAATAAATCATTACCCTTTACCGTCACCCTTATTTTCAAAATTACCTTTGAATCTCACATTGATGGGGTTCACTGATGTTATTTTAAGACAAAAATGGTAGTCCAGGGATTTGAATGTATCCCCATCTGTTCCAAAACAAAGGCAAGCTGGAAATAGTGACAATTTTGGGAGACTAGAAGAAGTATTAGACAGACTTTTTATAAATAAGTGCTTTGTCACTTGCTATACTAAGCAAAGCAGCCATTTGTGAGAAAAACCCTAACCCTAACCCTTCCAGTATGCATTTAGAATTCCAAATGTATCATAAATGTGTTTATTATATGAAAAGTTAGAAGTGGTTCATTTCTTTTAACACACATACACAAAAAAAGAGGGAGAACTTTTCTTTTATTTCTTTAATAAGCTTTGATGATGGGAAGAAGTTTGTTTAAATCAATTTGGGTAACTGGTAATTAGTTTTTCTCTCTGACTTATGGCAAGGTGGTTTCCACTTCTGCAGTCTCTGAACAATTGGCAGCTAATTTGGGAGAAGCAGCAGAAATCTCCCATCTGCTGTTCCTTCCCTGACCAAAGGGAAAGCTAGCAAAGCGAGCACGTGGCACGTGCGCTTTCGAACCAGTAAGGTAGGTAAGTAGATTTCACCCCTGCACCAAGGTCTCCCCTTTCCAAGTCCTACAGTTAATCAATGTCATCCTAGCCCTCTCAATCTCAAGTGGCAGGGGGTGCTGAGTTTGGGCTACACAGCCCTTGAGCAAGTGGCAGCAGAAGACAAATAGACTTCCTAGGTTTTGTGTCAGAGTGGCTGGTGGGAATAAGGGCGGGTTCCCAAAAACTGCTTGTCTGGCCAGCCCTTTCAAAATATTGCCCAACTATCTAATACTCACAGCTTTTTTGAATTTTATGTGAATATTTCATTATTTCTTTTGTACTGTAGGAAAAAAACCACTGTAGTAATTTCTACTAAATTATTCTAATTCAAATCTGGTTTAACGACTAGAAGAAAAGCCCAAACAAAAGAACACCATGGTTCCTTTTTGGGAATTCCCATAATACAATTGGATTTCATCCAAAAGGGTATTCTGTTTTTCACTTTGGTTTCCCTGAGGCAGTGTTGGCTAACCTTTTTGCCGTCACGTGCCAAAAGCAGGAGGAGCAGAGGGGTCACACACATGTGTGCCCACACCCATAATTCAATGCATCCCGCCCCCCCCATGCATACGCGTGCGACCCCCCCCCACCCAGCACTCCCCCTATAGGCCCATTTTTCGCCCTCTCCAGGCTCCAGAGGCTTTCTTGGAGCCTGGGGAGGGTGAAAACAGCCTTCCCCACCCCTCCAGAGGCCTTCTGGAGGCCGGAAATGGCCCATTTCCTGACTTCCGGTGGGGCCGGAAGGCCAGAAAATCAGCTGGTTGGCACGCGCATGCGCGCTGGAGCTGAGCTGGGGCAACACTCACGTGCCCACAGATATGGCTCCACGTGCCACCTGTAGCACACATGCCATAGGTTCACCATCACGGCCCTGAGGTCACCAAGACCAAGAGTGGGAAGGAAATGGAATTTCCAAAGAAGCTTTTGACAACTTTGAAAGCTATAATAACAAAAAACCAGCATGCATTCATCCCATTTCCCCACAACACCTTTGCTTACTACAGTCGTCCTTTTTAAACTAAGATGGTTTTAGAAGATATCTTCTTTGTCACTTCCCTTAAATCAGATTGTTTCAGGGCTGTGTTGTGTAGATGCAGCCTAAAAAGTGCAGTTATTATCAAGTGACATTGTAAATAGTAGTTTATTGCATTGTACTATACACCCTACAGGGCATTCTGAAAACATGACTAATAAGTGATAATGGGTTAATTAGTTAGTCCATTGTCTAATAAAGTCAAGTTTGCCATTAGATGAGTTACTAATAATCATATATTATTCACATGTCCATGAGTTCCTCATTTTCTTGACCATACGCTGTTTTTACTATTAAGCCCTTGAGAGTCCTTAAAGGGAATGTGATAGCAATATTTAAACATCTGAAGATTGATAAGCAAAAGAGAGACTTATTTTCTTTTGTCCCAAAGAAGTAACAGGTTAAAACTATTATGAAGGATCTCCATCATCAGGAGGAACTTGATAAACTGCCAGAGGACATGATGGATTCTCATTTTTTAGAGATGCTAACTGATGACCAAGTAGCTCTGCCAGTTGCAGGATCTGGGTGGATCCTGCACTGATCAAAGGATGGAACAATATGACCTCTATGGTGATTTTATGATTCCTTTACTTTTCTTACATAAATCATTTTTGAGATATAGCCTCTCTTTTTTTGGTAATTTAGGGTTGTCTCGTTTTCCAATATTAATCCTACAAGAAAATAGAAACTCAACTTTTTTGCATACTCTTTTAATATGGGAGCACTGCATGGCTTTAATAGTCTTCCCTAGTGACCATTAGTGCCCTCTAGACATCCTGCAATTCATTTCCCATCATTCCTAACTACCATGACAGGGAGTTTTGGAAGCTGAAGATTAATATACTATGTCTGCAGTGCTGTAGTTGATAGAAAGCTCTGATAAGAATGTAATCTATCTATCTATCTATCTATCTATCTATCTATCTATCTATCTATCTATCTATCTTGAAAAAGTTATACTACAACTTTGTATTGCAGACACAACCCCAAGTAATACTGTTAACAACTAAAATAATTGTTGAGCCAGATTCAACTCTTGGTGACTTAATTGGTTTATCCATGAAACTTCCTTGGTATAATAAAATGTCTAGTTCCTTATTTGTTTGCTTTTGTTTCCCAGTTCAGTCTACAAACTTAGAATTTTCTAGTGATCCTTCCACTTATTAACCAAGACTGACCCAATGTAGCTTTGGCTAATGTTGGCCACCTCCATCTATAAAGATCACTGGATTAATCTAAACTTGTGTCCAGTGGTGAAATCCAATTTTTTTTCCTACCGGTTCTGTGGGTGTGGCTTGGTGAGCGTGGTGTGGCTTGGTGGACGTGGCTTGGTAGGCGTGGCACAGGAAGGATCCTGCAAAATCTCCATTCCCATCCCACTCCAGGGGAAGGTTATTGCAAAATCCCCATTTCCTCCCAATCAGCTGGGACTCGGGAAGCAGAGAATAGATGGGGACAGGGCCAGCCAGAGGTGGTATTTGCAAGTTTTCTAAAATACTCAAAATTTCCGTTACCATTTCTCCAGAACCTGTCAGAACCTTCTGGATTTCACCCCGGCTTGTGTCCCTTTAGATGGTTTTGCACTAGAATTCCTATGACTATTTTCATGGAGGCTGAATCAAGTGCAATATTTGGCAGCTCACACAGATCGTCCATTCCTGCCCTAGTGAACCACCACTTCTCTGGTCCATCCCTCAGAGTTGCTGAGTGACTTATTCACCTGCATTCCTTAAAGCACATTTAGCAAATATCACACATCAATTGCCTTTAAAAGCCACTTTAAAGGTTCAATTTAGTTTGAAAGGTAAACTGTGATTTATAAATCTTGAAAAACTGCTGAAAAGTCAAGGTTAAAAAAAAAAAAAACCCACTCCTAACTATGTAGCAACTCTGATTACAATATGATACAACAGTTTTGTTGTAGTAAAATCAGATTAAGGGGCTATAATATAAAATAAAGATCACAATAAAAACCATTTTATAATTATCTTAAATGACTATTTGAAATTACAGTTCAATAAAAATATAAAACTAATCCAAAAATTACAGCTACAAGCTGTAAGATTCTAAGTTTAAAAGATAATAAAGCAAAAATGATCTGGGAAATAACGAGCTGAGAAATCAATGCACTAGCAAATAATGACCCATTCAACTTCTAAGCCCATGGATTTATTAATATCCAGTCACAGACTTCTTTCTCTCTTTATTGTCAGATTATAATCTAAAATATTTTCTCAGACTGCATGGAAGTGAATATGCATCTAGAGTTATATCAGATATTATGAGGTCAGCATGAACTCAAACTGTGTTAATTACATTAAATTCAGATTTGCAAATTACAGAGTTCTTGATGATTTTCTGAAGATAAATCTGAGTGTCAAACATTCTCTTTGCCCCTTCATTAATAACTGTTGCTTGGATTGCTCTTGTTCCACAATTTGACTAGGATGTTTTCAGGTTGAATCATAAAAAATAAGTAAAAATGAAATGCAATCAAATATTTTGAAAAGTACTTTAGAACAGATGTCTGCTTTATAGAAGAGTATCCCTTTTTCCCCCTCGTAATATTAAAATATGGCTCTGATTTTAACTTTTGCCAGTATTTTAGTAGAAGACATTAAATTCCACCATCTGAATTTCAGTATTTAAATAATATACTCTTCCTTCCAGTGATTGTGTTGGGACTGACCCAATGTACATAAGTAAACTCTAAAATCTTCCTCTCAGCCCCTTGGCATTTTTACAGTTGTTTTGTGATGTCTTTCCGATTCATCAACCCATATTTTCTTTGCAAATGGGCCAGAGTCAAGCTGATTTAGGACCTATTCACACTGTGCTTATATCCTGTCTTGACTTGCTGCTTCTGTGCCATCTGAAATGTATGAAACTTGCCATTCTTCAATTATTCTGCTTGCTTCCAATCAACAGTGGTTGATTCTTGGTCATGTTCACTGGAATTTTCTGAAATTCATGCTGTGTGGCTAGACAATATATAAACCGAATAAGCATCGCTCCTAATTTCCTTGCTTGGGAATACAAATGACAGAAATGGCAGATAAATTAAGAAACACGTAGGGATAGAATTAGGTTAAAAGGAAAACAGTCCTGTCTTAGTAATAGAAGTTTGTGGGAAAGAGTTGGGAAGTGGAATACATCTTAAGATTTCTCATATGCATTCAATGGATTTAGATATACTTTTAACATCACAGGAGATATTGGACACCACTGGTGTTTTGAAATTGGGAAAAGCCCTAAGGCCAGAAGTATTTCTTATAGAACAGTATAAAAAGCTCAACTGTCTCTCAAACAGTCTGACATAAAGTTTTTTTTTTTTTTAAGGGACCATTTCATTCTTCTAAGAGCTTCATACCGGGTTTTTTGTTTTTGTTTAAAAAAAAAACAGGAAAGAATCCAATAAACTGTGCAAGTTAACACCCAATATCTCTGTTAAATGTAAATGCAAAAATACTGAGTGCAACTCTGGCACAAAAATTGCAGCAGTATTATCATTAATAATTAATCCTGCACAATCTGGTTTTATTGAAAGGACGCCAAGTTCTGATAATATCAAATGACTGGTAGAAATTTTTGCAATACAGTCTTAAGCATTATGAAATGCCTATAGTGGCTTCATCAGATGCAGAATATGCCTTTGACGTGATATACAAGTTAAGATTTTGGAACAAATTATAAAATGGATTTCCATTAAACTTTATCTTTTTTACTAATTTATATTATTCCAATTCTTTCACTTCAATAACTATTAATGCAATTATTATTCCTCTGAGTGATGTATCAGGAAACTCATCTAGGACATGCTTTATCTCCTCTTGTATTTCATTTCATGTTATCTTTGGCTTGTACAATTAAACAATCCAATGTTTTTTTAAGGTATACAGATAGGAGAAACTGAAAACAAGTTGTTTCTGCATGTAAATGATATTTTAAGCGTTTTTAATTATTATCAAAACCTAGATGATATGTGGATGATATGCTAAGTTTTCCTTATGGTAAACATTTTCAGTTTATAATAAATTAGAAAAATGGTAGATTTTAGCAATCACCAACAAGGTTTCTATGGTAATATGAGAAAAAAAATGGGATATTAACTTTTATTCAGATTCTGTGAAATTTTGGAGGGAAATTGTTGCCAGGAAAATACTCTTCTTGGTAAGTCTGAACATTTCATCCGACGAAAATTAAATAAATAAATAAATAAATCAAAATAAAACTGAAAAGTTATAATTAATTAACAAACAAACAAAGAAAGAAAGAAACAAACAAACAAACGGCAAAAACTCAAAGAGCAGACTTGATGGACCACTGAGTCCTTTTCTGCCATCAGTTTTCTATATTTCTATACTTCTATTTCAAAATGTAGAATGCAGATTAATGGTGACATTTAATAGACGTTGAAAATACCTATAAACCTATAGGGAAAAATAAATGTGAAAATGTATATAAGCTCAAGATTGGTATGTATTTTAAGAAAAATGTCTATGTTAATTCCACTTACATGTTTTAAACAAGTTGTTTTATTAATACTTAAATTTTCTTGAATGGTCAAACATGGCTAGCTGTAACTTCCAAGAAAAAAAATGGGGATTTATTTTTCCAGATTTTCCCTTTTATTATGGAGCATATCTATACTGTATACATTAACTATGTACCATTATAGGCCCATTGAACAGTTGCACCATTTGGATCCTCGAAAAAAAAGGCATGTGCTTGCTTTTAAAAATAATATGAGCTCTATTATATATCCAGCACTGAAAATGATCACATATATCAGGAAGAAATTAAATTTGATCCATGTTCTCATAAGAAATTGAAACTTTGAGATAATCTTTGTTTCAGGAAAGGAGGGTTTATGAGATGATGTTTGTTGTGAGAAGGGAAGATTGGGGTTTTTGAAAGTACAAGTTGAAAATGGGATTATTATTTGGAATCAACTAATCATAAAAAATACTTTTAAAACTTTTGAAAAGTTGCAGGTAGAATATAATTGTTCAACAACAGCAGAAGAATCATACATTTAGTTATGGCATTATTACCTTTTTTGGACTAAACGCACTGGCTGCCTTGAAAACACCCTTGATTTTGAATGTTTTAGAGAAGGTTCTTTTTCACCAACAATTAAATTTTACTAGCTGTTTTAGATCTATTAAAATAAATATTGGCAATATGCAAGAAATTTGGGGCAGAGAATAAAAATGATTTATTTCATGTTTTAAGAAGCATTAAATGTGTGCAAGTATCAAGCGTACACTTTGGCAGCCTCTTATGGGTGACAATACTTACTATGGAGAAGTATTGACAAGTCTGGCTAACAGCAGCCACACCTCCAAACATAGCCAACAAGGGCCCCAATTATCTTAGACCGAGGTCTGGGAGAAGACCCAGATCTTCAGGGCTTTCCCAAATGCTATGCAGGTGGGAGACATATGGATATCAGGGGACATTTCATTCTGTACAGCAGGCAGTATTTCATTTAGAGTTTCCACATTTTGTCCCAAAAGTCCAGATGACCAACAGATGGCAGCATCTGTTTTTTCTTTCTGTTTGCTGCCATCTGGTGGCCTCTGAAGGTTTGCCACTTGTTACAATTTGACAATAGGGCTGCCAGTCCGTATACAGCAACTGGCTTGTGTCCTGACAATCCTAGCTTCAAACTCTAGAGTTTTATCAGTTGGGCTGGGAATTTTTTTGTCATGGAATCTGAGTTTCTGCCAGTTCTGTTAAAAATGGTCTGGTTCAGTATACTGCAACTTCTTAGGCTTTTCTCTTTGTTGAAGAAAATATTCCTAATGATTAATTCTGAAGAACCACTATCCTCTTCTTTTTATATATTTTAAGAAGTGACCCATTCCCCATTAAATGCTTTCCAGTCACACCGATTTCAGCGAGAGGAATCTGCACATATTTAGCACTCTTACAAAATGAACAGACCCAACAAAATGAATTTTTTTATTGAATTTCATCAAAATCAGGCAAACTGAAAATGCAGTATAATTAAAAAGAAAAAGAACAGAACAAAAAGCAAATTTCTCTCTTTGATTAGTTCAAAGAGAGAAGTTTTGTTATTATTGTTGTTCTAGTCTTTCTCTCTTTAGTTATTATAAAGCAGAACTAGGGAGAAATTTCTTAACAGTGAGAACAATTAACCAGTGGAACAGCTTGCCTTCAGAAGTTGTGGGTGCTTCATCACTGGAGCCTTTTAAGAAAAGACCAGACAGCCATTTGTCTGGAATGGTATAGGGTCTCCTGCTTGATCAGGGGGTTGGACTAGGTGACCTCCAAGGTCCTTCCGACTCTGTTATTCTGTTATGTTATGTTCTGTTAACAAACAGACATCCTTGAATCTGTGGCTCTTCATATACGCTATATCTTCTAGAGACAGTTCATACTGTCTTTGTGGCTTAAAATAACTTGAAAATATATGTCCTATTACTTCAAGTGAGATTGCTAGACCACCCTCACAAACAGTGGTGTCTGCAACTGTTTTGCACCAAGGTAGAAGCCACAATTTTCAAGAGAAGCAGAGCAGCTCCGCTGAACAAAAAAATTCCAAGGTTTCCTCTGTGGAAACCTTGGAAATCTGACAAAGTAAGCATCCCTTTTCAAGTGCAAATATTTTAAACATCCTTATTTCATATTTATACACAAAAGGGGAGAGTATATTACTAAAGATATAAATTATAGTGCATTTTATTAGATCATGTCCACATCAGCTATACCCACGCAAGTCTCACAAGATTTCCCTGGACTATCCTCACTTGCAAATAGTAAAATCTTCCAGAGGCAGTGCTGCACACTTTAGTTTATTTTGGAAGAGCACTCAATGCAATATTTGTGTTTTCAAAGCAGAACATATTGGAAGAAAACAAATGTTCTAAAAACAGGGAGCAGCAGTACCATTTCCCCACAGAAAGCAATGTATAATTTAATCCAAAATCTATACCTTTAGTGCCAAATCTCTCTTCCCATAATCCCTTAAATCACTCACTTTTCTCATCTTTTGTGGTTCATAACTAAAAACTCCTTTGGTCCCTGAGCTAAAGTGTAGATCATACCTGTAAGATCATAGGTAGGGAACCTCTAGCCTTTCAGCTACTGTTGGATTCCAACTTCTATCAGCCCACCCAGGGTGAAATGTTTGGAGTTTTAGTCCAACAATATCCATAAGACCACAACTTCCCTTCCCCTTAGATTTTGGAGATCTTTCATTTAAATCACTTTGTGGAAGAACCATAGAGGCTATCACTGATCAACTTGAACTATTAGCCAGCAAACAATCTAATATTAGCAATAAGATATGTTTTTGTAAGCTTATAGAAAGAACAAAACATGGGTGATGAAAGATTCACTCCTCTAGATTAATACTTGTTTCTAAAATAAATGATAATCAGAAATATTAGGTAACACAGGGCCTTGGATAATGTTACACTATACATCTGGCAAGCTGTATAATTTCTACTGAAAAGTTGTATTTTCTCAACTGAATCCAGAGCTTTTATTAATCCATAGGTAAATGCCTGGCTTGCATTCTGACCAATGTTTATGGTGTTTGGCAAAAGCCCAGTAGCTACTTTACCTCGATATGATTAATTTCTTGCATAACGTGAGGCTTTACATATAAGGAGTTCAAATAATCTTAGTAGGTTGAAGAGAAATAAAAAGCCTTGTGTGCTTCACATTTGAAGAACGTCTGAAACAACACCAGAATGCAAAGCGTGCCAATAATAATACCAGCTAGCCATGAAAAAAAGGTGGCTAGCCATGAAAGAGACAACCACAAGAGACATAAAAATGCTGAAGGGATACCAGTGCTTGACTTTCAGAGCCAAACATACTGCATTAGAACTGGACTTCCCTAAGAGTTAAGAAGCTAAAGGAAGAGGACGTTGCCAAAACTCCACATTTTATGATGATGGCACAACTGACGGACATTTTGCTAAATTCCCTTTCCTTCCCCAAATCTCTTTGCCAATAAGAATTCTCCGTTCTTCTGATTAATTCTACACATGAGAAAAAAACGACAGTTGCTGGTCCTCTAAGTTAACTTGGTGTTTCAATTTCAGTCCATGTTTCCGATTAAGCAATTTCTTTCATTTCTCTGAATGTGCTTTCTGTTTTTTGTCAAGGCACAAATATACCTATATCACAAAGGGACCTTTATGAATTGGGACACCCCAACAAACGGAAAAGAATGTTTAACCACCACCATTTTTGAAACAATAAAAATCTTGCCCTTTTGGAAGCAGTCAGATACTATGCTTTTAAAAGGAGCATTCCATTTCAAAGTAGCCAGCCTGTAGCCAGAATAATTAGCTAAACAAACAAACAAACAAACAAACAAACAAATATCTAGATTCTTTGTGGCCTCTGGTTTCACCTCCAACCACTGCCATAAGCAGCATTTTAGCACATTATCCTCACTTCCTCCTCCTGAGTCTTTTGAATGACTATGTACTTACAAACAGCATCTAGTTCCTGCCAAGGCTTCTTGTTCTCATGTCAGGTCCTTTTTGTGGCAAGGGGGGAAATCAGAGGTGGGCTGCTGGGGGTTCACAGGGGTTTGGGAGAACCTCCAGTTCAGATTCTGTGCTACTTCTGCTGATTGCTGGCTGCCAGCAGTTTAGAAGTTCGAATTTCACTGGCTCAAGGTTGACTTAGCCTTCCATCCTTCCACGGTCGATAAAAGGAGGACCCAGATTGTTGGGGGCAATATGCTGACTCTGTAGAGAGGACTGTAAAGCACCGTGAAGCAGTATATAAATCTAAATGCTAGTGCTAGTGCTAGATAGTGTCCGCTGGAGTGGGCAGTTATATCAAAACTAAATAATAACAACAATAATGGACCCATGCCATTCACCAGTTCCATCAATAGATGATTCTGAAACTGATCCATAGACGGCTTTCAGAAGTGAGAAGGAAACTAGGCTGTAAGCTGCCTGTGGGATCAAGTTGAGAGTTTGAGCCACGTATCTCCATATATAGTCACTGTTGGTTAGCAAACGTCCCACCCACATAGGAAAACATTATAGCCATCCTGGCTAGTGGAGAGCAATAGGAAGGGCCAATCCTTCAGAATCTGAAAATAATTCTCTGTTATGAAGGTTGTCCAAGCCACATTAGTAGAATTAATGCTTCCTAATTCTGTGGCTAGCACCTCCCAGTAGGTTACAATGACAGTGATGAATTATGACAGAGGAATGTAAGAATTATGTAGAGTCTACAGATGAAGCATAAGAAACAAAAGAGCCACAGAACCTGCTACATGGGATTCTGTTGTTTTGATCTTGATGTACCTAATACGTAACGGGAAGAGGACTTGCTGGGAAAGGCCAGTTAAAATAAGTTGTTAGTGTATGTTTATTTGCACTGATAAAAATGGGGACAAAATTAATGTTTGTGCACAATATATTTTTGAGACTGATAATTGAGAAAGTTGTTGGAGTTTATGCAAAGTAGCGCAGCTGGTCTATCACACTGCACTCTTGCAGGCCTCCTCAGGAGGGTAATTCTGTGGATGCAATTGTCTTTCTGGAAGATTGAAAACTCACTTTCTGAGACTCCAGTGTGCTGACATTTTCTTTTCTCTGGAGACTGATTGAAGAAAGAGAGTTATTGCCATGAAGAAGCAGAATTGCCTGCTGGAGTCATCACTAGCATTCAGTCAAAGAAGATCCCTGGTGCCTTCTCTAACAGATGTATCCCAAATCTGTGGGGAGAACAAATTTCAGAGCTATTAAGTTCACTTGTAATCCAGACTTTCTGGCTAACAGGCCAAACACATAACTGAAGCTGATTTAGTAGCACTTAGAAGCACAATTTTGTGAAGCGACTTTCTAGCAAAAAAAATCAGGTTACATAGTAGAAATGTCATAGCATGCAAGCTGCTTGTAGATTTATATCAGCCATTCCCCTACATACATACATATACATACATGCGCACTCACATATACACACACAAATAGACATACATATATACACTTACATTAATCCTAGGAGTCAACCTGCATTCATTTCATTTCAGAATTAATATAACTCTGCCCATATTGGGTATGTGTTAGATTACAAATAAAAGAAATAGAAGTCTTCCTACTCCTAGTTTTATTTCAAGAAAATTCTGAAGAAAATGAATGATTCATATGAATAGGTTCCAATATTTTTGCTATTACAGCAAACTTCCTTTCTTTTTTAATTCATCCCCATCAAGAGTTTTAAATCAAGAATAGGATATTTGCACCTTGCTATGTGGAGAGAAAATCCAGGAAATCCTCCTCTCTTTCTCATTTATAGCATCCTAGTTCTGTGACATGGGCAGTGCCTCTTAATAAAGCTAGACTGGCCCTTTCAAGGTGCAATCAGGAGAAAAGTCTCCTATTTGTAGCACATGGGAGCATCCCTCCTACCCAAGTGTTATCTTCACAAACTTGAAAGGCAGCTTCAGTTTAGAGACAATTGGCCCATTTTAATCTATTCAGCTTCACAGGAGAGGGTAATTAGATTACCAGTGAATGAAACAATTGTACCATATCAAAATAGTAGGATAATTCTAAATATTATTTATTATAAAGGGGAATAGTGAGATCAGGTTATATAAATGCAAGAAATAAACCCCAATTATTACTGTTTGATTTTATAAAGATTGTCCCAAATACTTTAGGACCTGGTAAAGCCACTGCTTTCAGAAAACACCTTGGGCAATTTTTAAGAGGAAATATTTAAGCCTTTGGGGAATCCTGTGTCATTTCGCCACCTTCCCTGATGTCCAAAAGGCCAGGCTGTCTTTTCGCAAATCACCTTGTCAAATGCATAAAACTTTTGAACACCCGGTATAAATGTAACCGTTGTTAAGAATAGCAGCAACAAAAAATATTATCAGTAGAGGAAGACAAACCCAAGTTTAAAAACAGTACAGTTCTAAAGAGCAAAATTTGATAACTGTCAACTCTAATGATAATCCACTATCTTTCAGGGACTGCTATATTGACTTTGAAATGCAATAAACCAGGGGAATTATTTTTAATTACCTTACCTCATGGCTAAGACATAACTGACAAGTTCTCAGTAAGAAAATAATAGAAGATCAGTCAGAACAAAGGAGAGGGAAAAAGTACACAGAAAATAATACATGATGGTAATGATGATGATGATGATGATGATGATGATGATGATGATGATATAGTTTGACTATTTTGCTACTTAAAGGCAAAGAGGTGCCCAGAAGGAAGAAAGGGGGGGGGAAGAGGGTGGGGCATATTTTTCCTCTCTCTTACAAAGCCAATTTGCAAATCTCTTAAGATATATTATCAGACAAGAAATAACTTGCAGTATCAAGAAGTTCAAGCAGTTTTCTGTTGTGCTCCACTACATTCTAGACATTTACACAAATACTAAACATGTACAATTATTAAAAGTTCACAAAAATCTGACCCCCCAAAAAATTAGTGGTCTTAGCATAGTAACTCAGATTCCATCAAAAGGAAAAGATGAATATATAGTATTTAATACGTTGTGGTAATAATTAAATAGAAGTCATTAAATAAGCAGAAAATAAATCAGCAATAGGCATCATAAAGGATTTAGTTGTTCTGGAGTAATTAGAATGATCGAGGCTGATCCTTAGAGCAGGAATGGAGGAATGCTGCTAGTATACAAATGGTAAGCACACGTCCCCACGTTTCAACGGTTTTGCTCGATTTCTCTTTTCTAAATTTCATTGGTTTAATTCTACTGGGGGTACATGCTGCAGATGTCTCTGTGGATATGTTGTCATACTTTGGCACAATTTTGCAAATATTTACTTTCTTCTCACATTCTGCAAGTTACTGGGAAAACTTTTTGAATTCCCTTGAAGGGCTACACTAATGCCAGATGGCTTTAATGGCTATGTGTGTAATCAAACATGTATATTTACTCCATATTGATGAATTCCAGGCATCGCACAAAGCAGGCAAGGCCAGTGTAAAACCAGAGCCTATTTTAGCATCTCTAAACTTTATTATGTAAGCCTGCTGTGACTTAGCTTCATTTTCTTTTTCTGCTACATCGATAGAAGCTTTAAGAAGTGTTGGTTGCCATGAATGAAACTGCATTGAGTGTATAAGGTTTGTATTAACAGAGTCTCCAAAACAGGCTTAGCATGGACATGGATTCAAATCCAGGTTCAAGGATCACCAGGACAAGATCTGACAGATCTGTTCTCCTTCATCTGTAGCACCCTAATCTCCAAAATGGAAGTGATGAATCAGCATTTAGCTTCAGTTGACACTTTTGTTTTGATTGGCTGAGGCAGGCCCCTTTGTGTTCACATTTCTTTGGCAATGTTATAGTTCAACGTTCGAAAATTAACTGACATTACAGAGCCCATATTTTTACATTCTTTGGAGCTCTCAAGAGAACGGCTTTTCATCAGTTACAGGAAGGGCTCTTTACATTTTTATTTGCATTCATATATAGGAAAAAAGAAAAATAAACAGAAAAAAGGAAAGATGAAAAAACAAAAGCATACACACACTCACATACCCACACACACATTATTACTCAATTTTAAAACACAGTCCTAAACTTTGACTGCACAATTTTTCTATTATACTTATATTTGAGAAATCCACGGTTCTTTATATAATGATACATTCCATCCAAACTGTTGGAATATCGTTCAGAATCGCAATATTGGGACAAATCTAAATCATATGCATACGTTTCCTTTCTATTATTTTGTAATTCCAATATTACAAAGTTGGCAGCTAAACTTTTTGAAATATTTTTTAAAAAATACCTAATCAACATGAAAAAATATTTACTTGAATTAATCACATGTTCAGAGCATTAAAAATATATTAATATTTTAAAGATTTCTCCCTATTGATATATATCCATATGATTGAATATATCCTTCTCTGTGGCTGCCCCGGCTCTCTGGAACCAATTACCTCCTGAAGTCCGGACCGCCCCCACCCTATTGGCCTTCCGGAAAGCAGTGAAGACCTGGCTCTTCCGGCAGGCCAGGGGCCGTTGAGCTCATTATAGTGATCTTGCGAGACCCGGCCACAAATTGGAGTGTATGTGTTTTAACGTTTTAATGTTCTAATGTTTTAATGTTTTCTTTTAACTTTTGTATGGGATATTGTTGCATTATTTTATTCTCTGTTGTAAGCCACCCAGAGTCCCTTGGGAGTTGGGCGGCATAGAAATGCGACAAAATAAATAAAATAAATAAATAAATATACCAAATCTTTATTCAACAGTTCTGATAAATTATTAATGCTCACCTTAATGATGTTCCTTAAAGGTCATAAATGTTTACATACGTAAATGTGTGTGTGTGTCCATGTACAATGTAGATTTTGAGTCATCCATGACACATTTCAATGCTATGAGTAATCCAGCAATTTTAAATGCTGCCAATATGTCTGAACCACATAGTGAAATCAAAAGTTGGATATAGTGACATGTTTCAATTTTAGATAATCCAGATTCCTCCTGAATTAACTTGAGTAATGATTGGCAACGAGCTGATCTATATTAGTAATAACTTTAGTGTAGTCAATGAATACAAAGGTTAAAAAAAATGAAATTTTCAAACTAGGATTATTGCAAGTATGACTTTATCTTGGAAATAAGGATCAAAATAATACTTAAGTTCCCATAACTTCTAAATATGCTTTGCGGGTATTAATGTTGGAAAGGCAACAAAATTTTGATTAAAAAAGCATCTGATCCCTACTAGGCCAGAGAATCATATACCGTGTTTCCCAAAAAATAAGACCTTGTCTTATATTTTTTTGAACCCTGAAATA
Source organism: Pituophis catenifer annectens (assembly GCF_029215685.1). NCBI lineage: Eukaryota > Metazoa > Chordata > Lepidosauria > Squamata > Colubridae > Pituophis > Pituophis catenifer. Next base: position 154,135,356 of record NW_027256881.1, on the reverse strand, counting down.
AGTGCTTGGCCTTATTGCCATGTGCTCAAAAGCCCGATTGGGCTTATTATCAGGGGATGTCTTATTATCAGGGGATGTCTTATTATCAGGGGATGTCTTATTTCGGGCCTGGTAGCTCAGCAGACTAAAAAGCATTGTGATTAACACCAGCTGTCTGCAATTACTGTAAGTTCGATTCTCACCAGGCTCAAGGTTGACTCAGCCTTCCATTCTTTCTAAGGTAGGTTAAATGAGGACCCAGTTTGTGGGGGCAATAAGCTGACTTTGTATAAATATACAAAAGTATGAAGGCTATTGCTTAACGCATTGTAAGCCGCCCTGAGTCTTCGGAGAAGGGCGACATATAAATCAAATTAAAAAAACAACAACAGGGTAATACATTTCTAATTGTGCTCATAGTGTGGCTCTGGGGCTTAATCACTTTGGATTCCATAGAAACAAAGCAGTTAAAATATATCTCAGCAATAAAACTTAAGTCAACACCTCTATCATCATAAGGTTATCACCACCTGGATAAAGAAAATCTTGGGATTTGTCCTTTCTTTAAAAATATTATCAATAAATGTAACATTCTAGTTGAAATATCTTAAAGGTATTAACGTGGGTATGCTTTTGGAAATTTACATAAATTGTGAAGTAAAATTTTATATAAATATACTGTAATTACCATCTACAGTATTTATGCCAATATTAATCTGGAATAAGCAATGCTTACCTCTATTAAAAGCATTCTTTTTCTGATTTAAGTTAAATGAAATAATTCAAACACCAAGCAAGACAATAATTTTTACAGATTTCCATAGTTACATTACAGTTTATAGGAATTGCATAACACTTAACAAAATTTACCAAACTGTTATATTAAAATGTATCAATACATTTTAATGTAAACATTCATACACATAAAAAACCCATAATATTTCAGCAACATATAATAATTTGTATTCAGCTCCAGATACTTTACGCCTAGAATGTTTTTGAATTTCCTAAAAAAAAAAAGGCCAAAAGCAAATAAAATAAAATAAAATAAAATAAAATAAAATACCTCCAGTATAAAATGCAAAGAATGTCCCTGCCTAATTCCTCACTAGTAATTTTTGAATTTCCACTTCTATATATTTGAACAACAAATATTCTAGATAAAAAAGCTTTCTCATGAGGAAATATATATATTTCTGGGCAAAAAAAAAAATAATGATTACCCAATTTAGGAAACATTTGTGGTTTATCCTGTGTGTGCGTTTGTGTGTGTGTACGCCTTTTCAGAATTGACTTGCCGTTTTCTCCTTCCTAGGACTGAGAGGGTTTGATTGACTAAGGTCACATAACTGGTTTTGTGCCTAGGGCAGGACTAGAACTCATGATCTTCCAGTTTCTAGCCTGATGCCTTAATCACTACACCAAACCATCTCTCCTGTTTTTCTTTAGGTGAGCAGTATCTCACAACAAAGTCAAAGAAAATAGGAAATAGTTTTCATTTAATAGAGATAAATTTTGGAACAACCAAAAAGAAACATCAAAAACTTTTAGTAATCAAAAGAATAAAAAATAAAGCATTAAATAGCAAACCCTGAAGAAATAACAGAGAACAAAATTTACAAAATAACAATTTTTTTTAAAAGAAAATATATATTCATAGTGTTTTTGTTTGGCAAATGAAAAAAAAAATTGAAGGAAAATGTATTAATGCATTTAAAAACAGCAATAGCCAAAGAGTGACTAAAACCAAAATAAAATAAAAGTAACAAATTCAAATGTTCTTTTCCTCAAATATATCAACAATAAAAAAATAACAATCAATATTTAAATAGATTAACTGTCACATGTAAATGCCTTATTCTCTAATATGTAAATAGTATATGAACGGGATATCAGGGGTTAATTTATTCTTCACTTCTTAATGTATTCATACTTTACCACTCCCATACCTAGCTCCACCCATTGTATATATAAGGAGCTGCAAACACCCATTCCTTGCTTCTATCTGTGAATATTCAGTGAATATAGAATGCCTAGTGTAAATAAAGAGAGATATATTTGAACTTTCAACTCTTACTAGTTTTATTGAGTCTGATCCTGAAAATATCGCAACAAGCTGGTAGCAGAGGATGGTTGAATTGACTCAATAAAATAAACATGTATAAGAAAGAAAACTCCAAGAACGATAAAGAAATAGAAAGCAACAACCTCAGATCAGAGATACTGAGAATACTAAAAAAACAAAAGGATGACTACGATCTCATCGCGGACCTTCGAAACATCTTGAAAGAAAGCGGAGCAGCGAGAGAGAATAGCATCGAGACAGCTGAATTCAAAGAACCAAAAACGGTGAGCGAGCCATCTATAAAAGAAAAAATAACAAGAAAAAAGAACAGAGATCCCGCTCAAAATTTTGAATGGCAGCCATCTTGTTTTCAACCGGCCACTGAGACAAGCAAAGCAGAACCAATCATGATACACCATTCAAAATCTCTGGCGCGAAAAGAATCACACAGTACAAAAAATAGTAAAGAAAATCTTTATTTTTCAGAAGAATCAGATACGGACGCAGAAGAAACATCTATTAAACTGAAAGTCGAAGCAACCATGAGACAACTATTTAAAACATTTGATCCAAATTTAAAAATGGCAAAAAAATCAACGGAAGTCAATGATCCAAAAACAAAAAGAAGGCAAGCAAGCAAACAGACAAACCAGAACGTATCCAGCTCAATTCGTGCAGAAAGGATGACAACACCTGAGCCCAGAGGACCCTGCAGGTTTTCTCCCATGCCGCAGACGGTTCCAGATGTGGAGAGCTTCAAGCGGAGCGACTTTAGCGAAAGAAAGCAAGCATCAACTATCAGCAGGACGATCAAGGTAGAGACAGAGACCGAATTGTCGGAGGAGGAACCTTACGAAGAAACTGCGGCGACAGAGGCTTCCCCCGGCAGCTTCGACAGAGAAATGAACAATGCACATGCGCAGATGAATACAGAGAACTACAGAGGACATTATGAAGAGGAAAGACCACTCAGACTAATGCACAGAATACCCACTCCATCCTGTGACTTTCAACACTTACGAGAACATGGACTACCCTCAGTTGTAAGTAGTGGGGATAACAATACTGGAGACTTACCTAACGATTTTCCAAAACTTAGAATTGATGGCATTAATTTGCAAGAGTGGTATCAGCAGCTCCAGGTTGCCTTTATGAAAGAAAACTTGCTGTTTTTTATCACTAATCCCCCAAAAAGACCTTGGACTCTAAAGTTAGACTGCTTACACCATAGAGCATTTTTCTTATTAATTTCTAGTGTATCTCCTGCTATGTATCACAGCATTAAGCAAAATCTGACTGTCTCAGAAATTATTCAATGCATGTTCAATTTATTTCACAGTGACAGTGTAGCTACTACCACAAGAATGTCTAAAGATTTCTTTTCCTCTAGGATAAAACCAGGGGTTTCCATAAGTGAACATTTAATATCTTTAAACAAAATAAGAGCTGAACTGCATTTAAGGGGGGAGGTAATTTCAGATCAAACGATGAAAAGTGTTATCATCAACTCACTTGACCCATCATGGGATAATTATATGTCACATTTAGACACAATCAATCTAGGATACTTATCCATAGAAAGTCTATCCAATAAGTTAATAGCTGAAGACAATTCAAGGAGGAGTCGCTCTAACAACCACATAGAACACAAACCATATAGAAAAGTAGCTTTTCAAGAAAGATATAATGAAACATTTAGATGCCACAACTGTGGATCCAGGGAACACAATAGAAGAGATTGCCCCAAAATCTCAAAAGAAAGACATAGGTCAGAACACAGAAATAAATACAATTATAGACAGTCTTCCATTGATAGACATAGATATAGAAGCCCACCAAATTACAAAGAGCATAGAGGGGGCAGAGATAATTCAAAGGATAGAAAATCTGGTTCACTGAATGGACTAAACAAACAAGACAACACTAACATACAGCAAACTGAGAACAATAATTGGCTTATTGATTCTGGAGCAACTAATCACACCACTAATAACAAAAGTATATTATCTTCATTTGTAGAAGATAAATTTGTAATAAAGGTAGCTAACCAAGAAAAGGTTCAAGTATTAGGTAGAGGGAATGTAACCTTACCTGGCCTAGGAAAAATAGAGGGGGTATTACTAATACCTGAAATACCTCATAACATACTAAGTGCCATAAAACTAAGCAGAGATTCTGATATTAATATTGTTTTTTCAAAGGGAAAAGCGACCTTGGAGAAAAATAAAATAGATATAGGTACAGTAATGATTAAAGGAGGCCTACCTTATTTAATAACAAAGGAGAAATGGTTACACAACATTGATTCAAATATGGAAGATTGTATTGAACTAGATGATGGAAACATTAGCAACAGTGACAATGATGAATGTAAAGTAGCTCATGATCACAAGGATGCACATAATGAAAAAAAACCAAAAATAGGAAAGCCAATTCATGATGAGTGTGCTCATGTTTTGCATAGGAAGTTAGGACATGCCAGTTTTCCTGTAGTACAAAAAATGACTGAACACGCAGAAGGTGTTAAAATAAAAAATTGTGAAAACTATTTGGAATGCTCAGTATGTAAATCTACAAAACTAAAAACTAGTCCCAGGCCTAGAAAATCAACAAGGTCAACCAACAAAATTTTTGATTTAGTACACATGGACCTGGTTGGTCCACTAACTCCATCAATCACTTATAGAAAACGTTACTTCTTAACCATAGTGGACGATTATAGTCGCTATGGATTTGTATATACATTAAAACACAAAGATGAAACTTTTCAGAAATTTGAAGAATTTTATAAACGCGTAGAAACACAACACAATATCAAAATAAAACAAATCATGACAGATAGGGGATGTGAATTCATGTCTAAGGAATTCTCCCAATGGCTGAAGGACAAAGGAATGTTACATTACACATCTAGCCCATTTTCTGCGTTCCAGAACGGAATTGCAGAGAGGAAGAACTCAACATTACAAACCATGATTAGATGCACATTGGAAGATGCTGGCTTAAGCAAACAATTCTGGTCAGAAGCCCTACATTATTCCAATTACACACAGAATAGAACCTGGTCCAGCATTGTAAATAAGACACCATATGAAGTGATGTATAATAGGAAACCAAAATTAGCACACATGCACATATTTGGAGTCACTGCAGACGTACACATACCTAAACAATTAAGAAGAAAGGGAGAAAATGTGTCTAGAAGACTCAGATTTATGGGATATGAGACAGGCACAAAAGGATACAGATTCATTGATAATAATAACAAATTTATAGTTTCCAGAACAGCTGTGTTCCATGAACAGGCCAACTGGTCTAAAATACATCTTAATAAAATATTCCCAAGTAACAACAAAGATACAAAACCCCAAGAGAAAGGGACTATAGAAAAGCAAAATGACAACAAACATAGAAACAAAACCAAAACATGGACAAATAGTCAACACAAAATAAAGACAGATACACTAACAAAAAAGGAAGCAAGATATTTGCATGATAATAATAGTAAACCTGAAAAAACAATTAGAAACACCAGAAACCAAATGCCAAATAAATACAAAGATTATATAATGCATATGGATGGAGAATCAACAACACCTAATACGTATGAGGAAGTGTTAAAACTTCCTCGTAAAGAAAAAGAAAAATGGGAATTAGCAATGAAGAAAGAAATGGAAAGTTTACAAGGATTAAATGTATTTACACCTGCAGTTGCACCAAAGGACAAAACCATTATTGGCACTAGGTGGATATATAAAATTAAAAATTTAGAGGGAGGCAATACTCTATACAAGGCTAGATTAGTTGCACAGGGTTATGCACAGAAATATCCGGAGGACTATACTGACACATACTCCCCCACAGTAAGAACTGAGAGTGTCAAAACAGCTCTAGTTGTAGCATCAGCACTCAATCTCGATGTATTCCAATATGACATACAGACTGCGTATTTACACGCAAAACTAGATAAGGAAATATATGTAAGAGCACCTCACAGTCAATACACAAACAAGAATGAGACTTGGTTATTAAACAAGAGTTTATACGGGTTAAAACAATCTGGTAAACGATGGTATGATTGTTTAGTAAAAGTACTTAAAACTATGGATTTCAATGCTACTACTGCTGATAACTGTTTCTTTGTTAAAAAGGGTGATGATTACATAGAATTTGTATTGATCTATGTGGATGACATTTTGTACATAGGTAAACATAAAGAAAGAAGAGAAACATTTGTAACTAAGCTAAATGAACATTTCTCATTGAAATCTTTAGGCAAAGTAAATAAGTATCTTGGTGTTCAAATTAATAAAACTAAAAGAGGATTCAAACTTACTCAGAGAGATAAGATCATAGAACTCTTGAACAAATGCAATCTAAGCGATGCCAAACCCTGTGACACTCCTATGCAGACAGACTTCCTAAGAAATGCAGATGAATCATCCCCTGAATTCAAAGATAATACATTCTATAGGTCTATCATAGGTTCCCTTCTTTACATTTCCAATTGGACTAGACCTGATATCGCTTTACCCCTCAATTTATTGTCCAGACATGTCAGCAAACCAACAATGTACCATTGGGAAGCTGTTAAAAGGATATTAAGATATTTGAAGAATACCTTAGATTTTTGTTTGATATTAGAGCCTAATAATGTTAAGGAGCCAAACCTCACATGTTACGCAGATGCAGATTGGGCTGGAGACACTTCATGCAGAAAAAGTACATCTGGTTATGTATTCCTCCTAAATGATTGTCCAGTTTACTGGTACACTGGCAAACAAGATTTAGTGGCCACTTCAACGACAGAAGCAGAATATGTTTGTTTATCTAAAGCAGCAAATAACCTTGTATGGTTTAATGATTTAATTTCTGATGTTTGGAAAAAACCTGCCTTACCTTTTGTCATGCATGAAGATAATAAAGCGGCTATCGAAATATCTAGATCTGACGCCATTGGACAAAGGTCCAGACATATAGACATAAAATTTAAACATGTGAGACAATTATCTCAGGATGGATTTATTAAAGCGGTGCATTGTGAGACATCAGAACAATTAGCTGACATATTGACAAAGCCTTTGCCATTTAAGCAGCATAAATACTTGACTTCCAAGTTATATGTTTTGTATTGTCCTGAATCTGAATGTAATTGGTGTAGCATATCGAATCGGCATTTAGAGGGGGATTTGTCACATGTAAATGCCTTATTCTCTAATATGTAAATAGTATATGAACGGGATATCAGGGGTTAATTTATTCTTCACTTCTTAATGTATTCATACTTTACCACTCCCATACCTAGCTCCACCCATTGTATATATAAGGAGCTGCAAACACCCATTCCTTGCTTCTATCTGTGAATATTCAGTGAATATAGAATGCCTAGTGTAAATAAAGAGAGATATATTTGAACTTTCAACTCTTACTAGTTTTATTGAGTCTGATCCTGAAAATATTGCAACATTAACATTCCGAGCATTAGCTCCAGAAGATACAATTTATGATATCTCCTTTCTCTATTTCAGAAATTTTGATAAGAAATCTCTGAAGTCTTTAATTCTATTCAAAGTGGAAAATACAAATTTCTATTTATATGCAATACTTTGCACCAAAGAGACCCCTTACCAAAGTTTTGAAAAAAGTCCAAGATAATTTTGATCCTTAAAGTGGGTAAAAGTTCTTAGGAACTTTCATTTTATAGGCCCATCTTAATTCTCAATATGGACTATAAAGTAAAGATTATAGTTTAACTATATTAGCTTAATTTTTAGATAATTAATTAAAAGTAGTTTAAAGTAAAATTATGCATAAAGATCCAAATTAATATATATATATATATATATATATATATATATATATATATATATATATATATATATATATATATATATATATATATATATTGGAGTAATATATATATATATATTACTCCAAATTAAAATATATATGTTCCTATCTGGAAATTGCTAAATATTATACAAATGACTAAAGTTAATAAATTCTTACTAGTCATGTGTTCTTTAGATATATTTAGAGGCTTTGATACTCTGGAACTACCACTTTTTAAAAAAATATTATTTAAATTTGAGGCCTGAGTTTGTAAGATGGTTGAACATAAGGGGAGCAACTAAAGTCCAGATAAGGCTTAATAATTATGACTCAGATTTTATCATGATTTTAAGAGTAAGTGCCAAGCAGTGTTCTGTCTTATCACTGTATTATTCAGCCTAGCTATATAAGCACTAGAAATAGCAATTGGATCCTACAGTCCAGATTTCTGGGATAAAATTGGGTGACAAGATATATTTTTTAAATCAAAGATGATATGGTTCTGACCCTCTCAAATGCTCCCCATTCAGCTAACTATATTAAGAAGGACTTAGAGGAATTTGCCCAGGTGTTAAGACTACATTTAATTTTCACAAATCACATCTGATTTTTTTCCCCAAAACAAAATTTATACAGTTTTAGGAATTCCAATAGTATATAAATCTTTACATATTTAGGCATTGCTATTACTAAGAATTTTAGTAAACTTTTACTAATTATTTACTAATAAACGTTTACTAACATGGAAGAAATTAAATAGGGATATGAAAAACTGGGCTTTGAAACATTTTAATATGTTAGGGTGAATTACAATGGTAAAAATGAAAATCTTTTCATGATTCAACTTTTTATTTCAATGCCTACCTGTGGAAATTCCAGTATAGGCTTTAAGACATAGAAAGGAAGGAAGGAAGGAAGGAAGGAAGGAAGGAAGGAAGGAAGGAAGGAAGGAAGGAGAAGAAAGAAAGAAAGAAAGAAAGAAAGAAAGAAAGAAAGAAAGAAAGAAAGAAAGAAAGAAAGAAAGAAAGAAAGAAAGAAAACTTTTGCTTTCATGCAAAACATTTTGCATAAATAAAAGTATTTTATATAGACCTCGGAACCAAGGAGGCAGGGCAATATATTATTAAACAGCACAGCTAGGGCACATGATTCCATTTATTATAGGTGATATTTTTAAACAATGGAGCCAAAATGAAAATTTATTAGTGCCAAATAATATGATACATCAATATTTCTTCACCCAAAATATTTTTCAATAATGAAACAGATTGAAAATGTTTTCACTAAAACAGTGCTTCAAATTTGGAAGTCTAAAATACATGGCTTTGATAAAGGATGCTTCTCCTTTAGGACCTTTAATAATACATGTAGACCAAGATATCATGGTTTAGTTAAATGAAATATTTGAGAAAATACAATATTTATAGACTAAAATACTTTACAGTAATAAGGTAGCTCTCAATAAAGATCAATAAATAGATGATAGATTCCATGGCTCTTTTGGTATCAATTCAAATTTCTCTGGGGCAATAGAAACATTGGAATTTCAGCCACATGGCTTTATACCAATTTCGAGTATTTAACACTTCACTATTTAGAACAATGAAAAGAAACAATTAAAAAAAAATAGGAAGTCCGCCAAATGACTTAAAGAAACCTTGGGATACAAATCTTGATAATCTCACACAGGAAATAAATTGGCAGAGATTATGGAAACTGGGCAGATTCATCTCCACTACAGTGAAGTCCAGTTGCTTCTTGAAAAATACCTTTGGGACAACCATGACCTGGATGAGTGAGAATCTCCATAGACATTCCACTTCAGTGCAAGAACTGCAGTGTAAGATTACTCATTGCAGGCACTTGATTTCAGTTTGGCACATATATATATAACATTATTCTTCCAAATGGTAGAGAAATTGTCCAAACCAAGGGGTCCGTTTTTCATTTGTGGCAGTTGTGTGATAAACTTATTTTCTTTTGCCGTAAAAGTTTTGAGCAGATAAGTAACACTGCCAAACAAAGAATTGAGTGCTACCCAGAGTTAGGCTTGTGACATTTATTAACAGGGAAAAAACCTCAAATTAAAAAATAAACAACTTATTATCTATTTAATTTTAGCAGCCAAAATAATAATTGTGCAACCTTGGAAAACTCTAGGTAATGTAACATTTGAGATGTGAATTAACATGTTCTCTTTAATTGTCGCATTAGAAAAAAATCACAATCACAGATAAAGTTAAAATAATGAGCTAACAGAGAAAGGAACTACAATTTTATCAAACTTGAATAGATTTTATGATTTACTCAATAGCTATAATATATGCAAGCAGAAAAATAGGGACCACTTTTGGGAAGGTAACAGTGTTCCGTGTGCCTTTGGCATTTAGTCATGCCGGCCACATGACCACAGAGATGTCTTCGGACAGCGCTGGCTCTTTGGCTTTGAAACGGAGATGAGAACTGCCCCCTAGAGTCAGGAACGACTAGCACATATGGGCGAGGGGAACCTTTACTTTTAGTTGTCTGACATTGTTTGTAAAATAAATAAATGAACACAAATGAACAAAAACTAATAAGAGTTTTACAGAGATTTTTGGGTGTGTACAATATAGGACCTGATATCTAAGGCAAAGTTATTTCCCTCTATAAGTTATGGGGAAAAGTTATTAAAAACACTGCCAGTTTCTTATATCAGGTGAATATGGAGATCAATAAACTTTTCTAAATTTCCATATAAAAACAAAAATCTTTTCTTTCATTTTAGCTTTTCGTTCCCATGAAAACAAAAATGAATAATTTTCCATTGTTTAGTTCCAGACTGTTTTGCTGCTCAACAAACTTTGGAGAATAGCAGGCATTTCAGGAGACAGATCTGAAAAAATCTTTACATTCTATTTCAAAGGTTCCATTTGTTAAGGAAATGGAGAATGTGTTCCTATGTGGTAGATCTTTTTTTTTTTTTAAATCTATCTGTTCTGGATTTCTATTCTGAATGGAAATGTAAACCCACGTGATAAACAATTTCAGTTTCCATTCTGTATTCTGACTGCAAAGCAAAAAAGAAAAATCATGTAAGATTTTTTCCATATAAAATATTATGACACTGATCTTTCTTGAAATTTTAAGAAACGGTTAGCAATCATAACATGCTTCTACAAAGTGGATACTATTCTTGATTTGAACATCTTTATTTATTTTAAGTACCATTTCTACTTCTGTACTATGTTGGTTATCAGAATTTTCAGGTTTTTTAGTTTTCCCCTGTGAATCCATCCCAAAAGATTTTCAGCTCTAGAGAATCAAACCTCTGCTTCAACTCCTGAAAGTATTGTTTCACCTCATCCACTGCACCCTTTTTATTTCCTTACATTCAGTCATTCTAAAAAAAACCTTAATTATGAATAAAGCTTTTAAAGTGATCAGCATCTGCATGCAATTTCATGTCTGGTATGGATAGAGGACTTTTTTATTTTAATTTTTTATTAGTTTATCAAAATAAAAAATACAGAAATGCAAAGAAAAATGGTAATAATAGGAAAATAGATGAGGAAAAGGAAAGAGTGTAGGTTGGATTGGACAACCGTTTGTCTGAAATGGTACAGGGTTTCCTGCCTGAGAAGGGGGTTGGACTAGAAAACCTCCAAGGTCTCTTCCAGCTCTGTTATTCTATTCTATTCTATTCTATTCTATTCTATTCTATTCTATTCTATTCTATTCTATTCTATTCTATTCTATTCCATTCCATTCCATTCCATTCCATTCCATTCCATTCCATTCTTATGTAAAGGAGGGGAAAAAAAGAAAATATTTACTTCTGACTCTTTTTGGTGCAGTAGAATAAGGTAATAACATATAACTTCAATGTTGATTTTACATAATAACATACACTAGCCATTTCTATAACAACAAACCTATCTAATCCGCAAAGCCCAAAAATCAGTTTCATTTTTTTTCCACCTCAAGCACAAAATTTTCCAATTCATTTTTTACAAAGTCATAGCCATTTTTAAAATCCAAATTAAACCCTTCTTTCCATTGTAAATATGTAAACCAATGGCAAAATCGTCCTTCTAATTTTATAGCTCCAGGGTGCAATAAGGGGTCCTTGATGATCTCTGAGCTTGGGTGTTTGTTTGTTTTTGTTTTGTTTTTTTTGCAGATGTTTCATTACCTAATCTAGGTAACATCATCAGAATGTTACTTAGTTTGGGTAATGAAACATCTGCAAGAAAACAACCAAGCTCAGACAATATCAAGGACCCTTCAGCACTAATATCCCTCAAGGAATTGCTTAAGACTGGCTCTCTAACAGCTCACCAACATGAGACAGTATCTCTATTTGGAAAATCAAATCATTTCACTGAAGCGTCAAAGGAATTAACACTATTTGGCTTTCCACTTCAATCTGGTGAAAAGGATCAGCATGTACTTAGAAATCTCTTTCTGGATCCAGATCAAGGGATGATTGTTTCAGGTGGGAGATCTGCTTTAAAAGTGAGCTTCAACTGAAGCTGTGTCATCTGAAAGCACTTCTTTGAAGCTCCATGCAGATCTAATTCATGCTTTCTAGAGTTTGTGTCACAGGCATAACTTTCACTGCACATGCACTTTTCAGCATATGCACTGGGCAAAAGATACCACAAAATGCTTCTACAAAAATAGCCAATTTTTATGTAGTATCTCAAAGAGGTTTTGCTTCAGTGGATTAGTAATTAGAATATAAAAGCTTTCTTCCTTAGAACCCTCATATGTAATATTTCAAATGCTTTTTGTTACCTATAATTTGGAAGAATTATACTCAGGTGGCTTTCACACACATAGTATAGAGGAGATTCCAAGATGTTATAAGTCTTATATCTGAAAATGCTCAACGATTTATTTTCCACATGTAGCCTTTGTTTAGTGTGTATTTATCTTTGAAAGAGTTCCTGGGTTCAAGGTTTTTTTCCCCCTTCCCTTTTTACATAGGGAAAGGATTCATCCCCATCAAAATGTTTAACTCAATTAAATGCATATTCTTCCAATGAATATAATAGTTCACAGCAATAATAATAAACAATGGTTATATACTTGCCTAGTTCAAGCTCATATTGGTTATAAAAACAAGGATTGTGAGAAAACCTGGCTTTAAACTGCTATTAATCTTCTGCACCTATTATGTTGACCTATTACTTCTTGCTTTCTTTTCCTCTTTCTCCTATATGTTGTGTGGCTTCTTTTGCCTCATATTTATTCTTTCCCTGATTTCTCTGTCTTTTCTATTCTCCTTTTCTTTTTCTTCCTTTGATGGTTGGTCTTTAACTTTCATAACAAAACTCAAATTGCCAGCTAGCTGACAATTTATTGTAAGTTCTGGACTTACAACAGTTCATTTAGTGACCATTCAAAGTTACGACTGCAAAAAGTTTCACACTTATGACCATTGCAGCATCCCCACAGTCACATGAACAAAATTCAGGCACTTGGCAACTTGTGGTCATGTGATTCCCTTTTTGGGCTCAGTTGTGGTCGTAAGTTGAATACTTACTTATAATATTTACTTCTAGATCAGGGCATTACAACTATAAACAGCTAAGAGTGAAAAACAAAAGGGGGCAGAATAGAGGTTGTTCTCTCTTTTTTGTTGTTGTTAAAAATATACGCCCAACTAGAAATAATACACAGCAATTAAGAATAGCTTGTTTTCAGCAGACATAATTATTTTTTTTCCCCTTGGGGAGTGGGGGGAGGAGGGAATGAAGCAGTGCTACTGAAGTATATGTGTATATTCTATGGGAGATGCATATACTACAATATTAATCATTAACTTAATAAATGGGATTGGGAACATCTTTTCAAGCATAGGAAAGATGTAAGCATAGTTGTATCTGAACAAATGTTGATCTGTGTTCCCATGTGTCTGCTTCTATAATCTTCAGAAGGGACAAAAATTAAAGTATTCTCCTTCTTTTGCTCTAGTCAGTGTCTACTGGCTTCAGTACATTTTGCCACCATTGGTGCCTTTTGAATTGAATGGGAAAATGTAACATCCATCTTCTAAAGCCAGACTATTTTTATTACATTTGAGGTCATGAAAGCCAATTTTCCTGTAATACGTGTCACAACCTGGAAATCTGCAGCCCGGCAGACTTTATTCTAGCTCTCAGTAACTTCCCAGGTTAGAGTTTTAAGGGCGACCTAGGGAAATAGCTGGAGACAGGTTGGTTCATTAAAACTGGGGACTTACTTTGAAAATGGACATTTGGTGACTTAGTGAGGTATCAGTCACAGAGAAATGTCTAGAAGTTTGCCTCCAAGTAGATTTGCTGAATGAGACAAGCTATGGATTGATTGATCAGGAATGCTCCATTTATATGGGCTTCCAGCTTCAAAACCTTCTTTTTCCAGCAAACTGGGCTGGCCTAATTTTTTAAGTGTTTTTAATTGTTTTGTTTATCGTTTTTAATTAATGGGGCCAAATTTATATATACCTTTTAATTGTATTTTAATATTTGTACTTGATGTTTTTACTTGGCTGTTCACTGCCCTGAGTCCTTAGGGAGAAGGACGGTATACAAATTCAAAATAAAATAAAATAAAAATAAAATAAAAGGACAGGTCTGTTGAATAAAAGTATGGCCAATCTCACATACAAATCTCACACACATGGCTGTAATCCTCAGGTGTTATTTCAGTTTAAGGTATGTCAACAAACAATTTTTATTATTTTTTTTTATTTTATTTTTTTTGAGCTGCCTATCGCCATTCCTTTTATTTTTTGTATATCCCATTTTTCTTTCTGGTGCTCTGAGTGACATTCATAGCACTTTTCCCACATTTTTTTCTATTTACCCTTCTCCCCCTGCCCACACACACACTCACACTCAAAACCAGCAAATCTGTAAGGCAGACAGAACAGGGAAAATGTGACTGGTCCATTGAACTCTGCAGCTGAACATCAGCTTGAATCTGGATCTTCCTGGTCAGTATCTAATGATACTGCTGTACCATGTTGACTACCACTTTGGAGGATAAATTCAGATAAATGTGGTGATTGTGACAAGACATAAGGAAAGATGTGGTTTTTAAAGTTTCTATCCCTATCTACCTCTTTCCCTCCCCCTTCCTTCCTTCCTTCCTTCCTTCCTTCCTTCCTTCCTTCCTTCCTTCCTTCCTTCCTGGATAACTATATCCTTCTCTTTATGAGGGGGAGAAAAGGGTAGAAAGGAGAATTCTCATCTGATCTGTGAAGAAATTTTCTTTTCTTTTCTCATCTCATTCATAGAAGAAAACTGATGCCAAATAGATCCTCTTCAGAACCAGCTATTGGAGATCCCCTTCTATAAGATATCCAAAGTTTGAGAAAGATAGACTCTACATGACAACATTTTAGGTCTTATTTTTGTTGCCACCAGCATGTCATTTCTTATCTTCTCAGAATGAGAGAGTCTTGACTGAATGAGTGATAGCTGCCAAGGCCATGCTACATCATTTTAGCTCTCAATAGACAATTCATCAGCAACAGAACCCCTTGTTTGGGATCCCCTCTTCCTTGAGATTTATTTTTGTTCTAAAGCTGCCCTGACTTTCCTGACTGCTTATGCCCAAATGCCCAAATTAATAGTGTACTCTGGGGCTACTTCTCCCCTGAATGGCTTTACGTATAGCAATCATTGGCCCTGACAGAAAGTAAGATCTATCTTATGATAATGCAATAACCTCTTGTAAGTGGAAATAGCCAGCATTATAGCAGGAGATTCCCAATATTGGCTCCCAGCTTTGTAGCATAATTAACAGCAACATGCCCCACATTTTGACAAGAAAAGCTGCATGTGAAGTAGTTATGATTCCATGAGAATGTTTGGGATATAACCATTATTAAATGTATGCGCTTTGACCAGTTTACAAAACATTTAAAAACAAGAAAAACAAGAGGCAAAAAGCAATAAATAAGATCAAGATAACAAAAACAGACAGGAACAATAACAACAACAAAAAAGTCCCATCAAGCCATACAGTCCAAACATGTCACTCACCCTTGCCAAAGGCCTGGGTAAAGAATCAGGTCTTCAGGGTCCTTTGAAATACCAATGGAGTGGCGGGGGGGCATTCAGATTTTGGGGGGTTGGGAGTAGGAATCTCATTCCCAGAGGGCAGATGCATGTGTGGACAAGA
This sequence comes from Pituophis catenifer annectens, assembly GCF_029215685.1. Taxonomy (NCBI): domain Eukaryota; kingdom Metazoa; phylum Chordata; class Lepidosauria; order Squamata; family Colubridae; genus Pituophis; species Pituophis catenifer. Next base: position 154,119,323 of record NW_027256881.1, on the reverse strand, counting down.
CCGCACATCTGACAAATAAAGGCTAGATTTGGATAGATGCATCCAAATACCTATCACTAGTCCCAGCCCTTAGGGATTGGAATTAAATCAGAGTTAGTGTTAATCTCTGGTGCTAACACATGTGTGCAAACATGAGAAAAAAACTAAGCCATACATTATTTTCTTATGACAGTAGAGTTTTTTTTACACATTTCTTTCCTCCTCAATAAACTGAAAGCTGAAATATGCCACTGGAATCTACACCATGTCCTGGGGAAAGAAATGAATGACTTGGCTTATTTCCATCTTGTAGTTTCGTCTCACAATAAGTGAACAATAGGCTAAGTAGGATGTTGTGTGCATTACTTTAGAGTGAAATATTGATAAACTGAGATTAAAAGTTTTTTTTTCTCTCTCTCTCTCTTCTCCTCCCTCCCCTGCACACACATAGAGCAATTTATATCAAGTGCATATGCTTTGCCTCTTGGCCATTATGGAAATGTCAGAAGTTTAATTGGCAGTTGTGAAGAACAGCACCTGCAAACAGCTCAGAGCTTGTTCCTGTGGTCTGGCAACATTCTTATTCTACGCTTTAAATAAAGGCTAACTCAGAGAGACAGAAATAACTGACAGCTGATGATTGATTATCAGCCATCATGCAATGGCTGACATCTACCATTCACCAAGCTTACTTGTGGGTTCCATTGATGAGGGGATGGTATCAAGGAGCATAAATGTTACATAGAATGTAATTCAGTTAATACCCTTGGCGCATTGTCATCTTTCTAGTTCCAGTGCTTTTTGGAACTGCCTCACCAAGAATCTGGTAGTCATAGTGACACTTGTGGCGGCCCTAGTTACAATCCATTCCATTGCATGCATTCCATTAGCTTTATACTATTTTCATTGTATTTCCTATTCAAAAATGCAGCTGCTGCCAATGTGAAAACACTGTCAAAAAGCAACAATCAGGTGTTAAAAAGAGCAACTGCCTCACACTAATGAGAAAACATACCTCGGGCAGCACTCTAATGAGAGAATGTCTGAAGGTTATTTTCCTTCAAAATTCATATTTTGAAGAGATCTAGGAGAGGAAAAATGTTTTCACCTCTCGATAATGTGCAAGCATCTTCCTTTTCTTTGACAATAGTTCTTTCAGGATGTCGCTAGGTAAGAGTGCTTCCATTTGTGATCAGGAATCTGGCTAATGCTGATTGATGCCTAGGTTGAATGTTGTAGACATTTTTACAATGGGGCAAAACAGTTTCTCACCCCTGAAAATAACTCATTTGATCATTATTATGAAGTTTCTTTCCAAGGGTCTTCTGCAATATATGGAATATATAAAGATACATCCTTTCAACAAGGATTTTACATAATGTGTAGTGACGTGCATAAGTGAATGAGACCACATGGATTAGATACCACTGACAGAACTCTCATACCATATTATGTTGATTTTAATATAATTTGTTTAAATGAAAATAGTTCGTGCATCCTAGTTGGAATCATCAAATAACGCACAAGCTACACCTGATGCTTGAGATATAGAGGACATTCTGGAAATGTATGACTATTATTGAAGGAGAAAAAGAAATTTAATCTGGTAAAGGTAGAAGTCCTGTTAATGAGGGATATTATGACTTGGGGGATTAATATTAAACATATGCCGTGCTATGGATTCAGTTGGAAAAAAGTGTGTCAGAATATACAGAGGCATAAGGCAGCATCCATCCACAGTTCATTTAAGCAGCTGCACCTGTCACCCAGATTGTGCCTCCACATAGCAGCCACATGATTCAGGAAATGATGTGGCTGCCTTAAGTAGACACAGACCAGAGCTGCATTCATATTGGTCCACATTTGAAGGTTCCTGAACTGAATCCAAAGCACTGTACAACCATAATAAAGATATTAAATATACTTATGCAGGCTCAGTTTTGCAATTTCAGTATGTTCTTGGGCTTGGAATTGCTTCTTGTTCTTCTAGCAGCAGTGGCTAAGGGCATCTTTGTTTCAAAAATGTATATGCAACCATTCAATGTTTTGCATGTTGCCCTTCAAGAATTTGTATTCTTGAAAAGTTTACAGCTTGGATTTATTCACTTGGATTACAGTGGTATTCTGTTTTCAAGATAAAATATGATCTCACCATAAGATATGAATACAGTTATATATAGCCCAACTTGATTACTATAATTTAGTTTATCTGGGGCTGCTTTTGAACAGCTTTCAGAAACTGTAGGATTAACATGACAAGCAATTGCTCAGAATTGGCTACAGAGAAACCAACATACCAGCCAAAAGAGTTTCATTACTTTCCATTCCAATATTTGGAGGGGGAGCAATTGAAAACACTAAATGGTTTGAAAGATTGCCTCCTGCCATAACAATTCCTTTTCTGAGATCAGTTGTGGAATCTGATCAGCGCCTTCCTGCAAACATTTCTAATGCATATAAGAAAATGGTTCCTTGAACTGCTCTTGTTAGATTTTTGTTTTTATTGTCATGGTATAAACTGCAAGTAATCTTAATCTGCTATCTTGTAACAATTCTTTTATTGTGCCATGTTTCTAATTATTTTATTACATATCTTAATATTTTTTTTTCTAACTAAAGAGAGCCATCGTGAATTCTAGGTGGGATGTGGACTCATTAATTAATTCTTCACTTCCCTGAGATGATGCCCATCAGAAGAATAAGAAATCAGTGATTCATACACTTTACAGGGTGTCCCTTTTAGACTGGATTATTGTACATGGGAAGAGTTTCCTAGTTCAATATAATATTGTAACTCTGATTTATGTATATGAAACCCTTTACTAAGGATTCAGTGAAATCAGGAGCCATCAAACACCAAAGTCCAATCAACTACACATAATTTAATATGTTGTTTGAAGAATCTCCTTAGAATCAATTTGTGAAAAGGATCCCAAGCAATTTCGGTTCCTTTTCACAAATTTGGCTACTCCCCCGCATTCTACACCTGTACTGGTGTGCTCTGTGATATCTGACTATATACTTGAATGTATATAAGAGCAAGGGACATGATTGGGTGATGGTTTATGACAGGGGTGTCAAACTCAAGGCCCGCGGGCTGGATGAGGCCCGCGGGGTGCTTAGATCTGGCCCGTGGGGCCGCCCTGGAAACAGCGAAGGACTGACCCACAGTAGCTCTCCCAGTGAAAATGGAGCTTGGGAGGGCTGCATATGGCCCTCTCGAGCTCCATTTTCACTGGCAGAGGGTTGCAGAAGACCATTGCAGACAAAAAGGGAGCTCAGGAGCCCATTTTCGCTGGCAGAGCACTCAGGCCATCACAGGCACCCACGACACGAGTGACGTCGAGCTGGCCATGCCCATCCCAGCCCCCCAAGTTCAAACACAACCCTGATGCAGCCCTCAATGAAATTGAGTTTGACACCCGAGGTTTATGATCTCTATCTGACATTAGCTGCCAGTTGGAGTATTGACTGCATTTTGCTTTATTGTTGTAATTCTTTTGGATAAGACATCAATGGCATTTTCAGTAAAGTTGACTGTCCAATTCATCAATGATCCAACAGAAGCAAATAAAGGTATGTATGCAATGTGAATGCAAAGAATGATCCAGCAAGAAAAACAAATAGTACAATGTCTGCCTTATCAACACATACAGATTGATACCAGGGGTGTGCTGGAGCTAACTTGCACAAACTCATGAGAACTGACCATTATTTTTTGGGGAATTTTGCAAGTTGGTTGACAGGAGAGGTGAACCTTGATGCCTAGTCAATCAGCTGCTCTGCAGCTAGTGGCACAGCACAATGGTGGCAATGGAGCCAGCAGAGCTGGATCTTAAATATTTATCAGCACATCAGTGATTGACACAGCTAACATCTGGGGTGGTTATGAATGGAGTTTCATGTCCACGTCTCTGTGATAACAGGACAAGGGTCCATGTAACTTGGCCAAGAACTCTAAGGCAGTATTTCCTTAGCAAGGTGAGTTTTTAGCACAAAAGGCCAAATTTTTGGAACCCAGAAACAGAATCCAAAAATAGAACCCAAACCTTTATTGGAACTCAAAAGCAAAATCTGAAAGCAGAACCCAAAACCTTCCAGCATTTTTATAAGTCCATAATCATGATAAAATGATAAAAATGATAAAAAACAATCCCTCTCACTTTGTATTTTGAAGAATTTTAAATTTAACTGTTGGGGGTTTTTGCTTGCCATATGAACCTAGATATATCTTTCTATCATTGCTTAAATTGTACATCAGTTGTTAAAGGAGGTATTCAAAACAAAAAGATCATTCTAGTGATTGAATGACAATTGTAATTTTTCCCATCTTAACATATACTTTTTGATTTCATTCCATATTTTAACATACTTATTTTGAAGCATGCAATTCATATTTGTCATAATAATTCCCAAGTAGTTTACTTTTTTCTCAATCTGAAACACCATTTTTTTCTTTTCTTTTCTTTTCTTTCTTTCTTTCTTTCTTTCTTTTTTTTTTTTTGCTCTAAACTCATATTTTTGATAACATCTTCTTTTTCTCTTTATTGATTTTAAGGCTGGCAATCAAACCCAAAACCTTCACTTTTTCAATTAATATTTCAATTCCTCCCAAAAGGTCTTCCAAAATTACCACCAAATTTATTCTTTACTTCAGCAATTGTCTCTTCCTATTTTAGGTACCTCTTCAAGCCTTCAAGATTCAGAATGAACAAATGTAGGGATAAAGGACATCCTCGTCTGGTCCCTTTTTGTATTTCACAGGGTTTTGTTAACTTTCCATTAACAACTATCTTTTATAGAGGATAAATTGATTCCATTTGTTTAACAAAGTTTTCTCCAAAGCCTGTATCTTCTAGAATTTTAAACAAAATAATCCAGTTTAAATTATCAGATTTCTGCATCTAAAAAGATAGTGTAGCTTATTTTCAATTATGTTGATTTTTGTCCGGTACTTTTCTTATATTGTCTCTTAGGTGTCTTTTGGGTAAAAACCCATATTCATCTTCATGAATAAAATCCTATAAAACTATTTTCATCCTCTCAAACTAAATATTTGTACATAGTTTATAGTCATTGTTCAATAATGATATTGTAGGTAATTTGTTTTTCCCATAAAGCCAAATCTTGACCTTCTTTAGGAATTAATATTATATTGGCCTCTATCCAACTGACTACATCTATTCAGGAAATTTCTACATTGTACATTGTACTCTTTGTATATGTATTTTTGTATACACACACACACACAAACAAACAAAATAATATATATAATCTATCATCTTCACAATTCCATTTTTGTCACCGTTGTTCATTCTAGGAATAAAATCATATTGGAAAAATCCAGGGATCAGCAAGTGAATCATATATTGATTAGAAGACGGTGGTTTATAGAGCAAAAAAATGAATAGGAAGAAAAATTAGTAAAGTTAAGGGTACATTAACTTTACTTCTTTCCTTTACATTTAGATAAAAAATATTATTGAGGCTGATGCATGCATGAAAGAAAATAAAAATAAACCTTATTTAAGAAATAACATGATGCTAGAAAGCTCCAAGTTACATGACTCTACTTACACTTAAGAGGCTGAAGGGTATCTTCCTCAAAGAGAACAAATCAGATGAAAATCTGAACTGCACACTCAAGGGTTAGAAGCAACAGTGAAATGCACTTACCTTTGCTAATGGTTTGAAACTGTGAGCGTGTGTGCCTCTTCTGCGCATGCGCAAGCCTTCTGTGCATGCGCAGAGGGTCAAAAACGGGACATAATGATGTCCTGATGGGTGGGCAGAGCCTCCACCACCGGCCCTACCGGTTTGCGTGAGCTGGATAGATCCAGTCGGATTTCACCGCTCGTTAGAAGGAAAAGAAAATGAACTGAGAGAAGGAAATGAGGAAAACACTGAAGATATGCAGCAGGAAACATGGTATAGAGAGACACATAAGTTAAGTCTTTTAAAGGGAGGAAATAGAAGTGCAGAATCTTTCATTCTAATATTTCTAGTGGTCAGAAAGCAGGTGCATGAATTCCAAATATATATATTCAGGAACATCAGTGCTGCATTCTCTGCCTGTTTCATAGAAAGAATGCTAACAATTTCAGGGAGAAATGTGCAGCTAAAACTTTTGAGCTATTTTTTGTCTTCTCATCCCTCCAGGCTGGCACAGAAAGTGTTGAGAATTGGAAACTCAAGAGAAGATGAGGAAACAGTGAGAGGCACCATCAATGCAGCTTTTTTCACATTTTAGTCTGGCTTTCTTGGAGAGTCCAAGTCACAACAATATGGAGAGAAATACGCAAATATTGTTTTGTCCCTAATATGAAAACCGCAGTTCCCTAAGGACATTCGTGCATGAAAGCTTAGGGCATTTAGGGCACCTAAATGTTGTTGTTTTGTTATTCGTGTTTTTGATTTTGTTAATGAAACTATATTGTCTTATGTTATTTTCTGGAATCAGTTTTATTCTTATTTTTCTGTTGATGTATCATGAGTGTAAAAGATTCATGGCATAGAAATGTAAATTTTAATGTTCTGGTTATTATTGCTATCTACACAATCTACTAGATTGTTTGGATTGGATTGGGTACTTTTGATTATCAGCTCCTTAATTAAAGTTGTTTTGTAATATATGTGCTGTTCCAAAGCTTGTTATGAAGCTTTTCTTAACATTTAACCAGAATCTGCCTTCTTTTAACTTAATATGTTTATTTGATATCTTGCGCTCTAGGATAATGTTGAGGAAACAAGGACTTTCCAACTTTCCAATTACTTCTAGTAATTCAAGAGTGCTGTCATATCACTCTAAAACTGGAGAAAAATTCTTGGGACCAAGTTAAAAGCTCCTAAGCTAAACTTTTCTTTCCAAGGGGAAACAAGTCACTGGTTCAACGATATGGTGTCAAACTGGGGGACTACCTCATTACAAAAATACAAGTAATCCTTGACTTATATGACCATAATGGAGCATTACAGTCATAAGATGTGACAGTTATAAAGTGGGTCATCTTGTGACTAACCGAATTTTATGACATTTTTTGCCATAAAAGTAAATCACTTTAGTTGTTAAGTGAATTTGCAGTCATTAAGCAATCACCATGTTCAGTAAATGAACCCATGGTTTACTATAGGTATTTTTCCCCCAGAAGTACCAGAAGTAAATGTCAGTTTTAGGCAAAAAAGTTACAAATAGTGATCATGTGACTAAGGGATGCTGCAAACAGCCAAAAATTCAGGTCAGTTGCCAAGTGCTCAAAAATGCAGTCATGTGACTGGGGGGGGCATCCATCAAAATTTCAGAAGTGGGTTATAAGTACCTTTTGGGGGGATGGGTTCTGTTGTCACTTCAAATGGTTGCTTAACAACCGTTCCTAAATTGAGGCTACCTATATTTATACTTCCCATATGGGACGTGATGGCTCAGTAGCTAAGACGCTGAGCTTGTCGATCGAAAGGGTGGCAGTTCGGCAGTTCGAATCCCTAGTGCCGTGTAATGGGGTGAGCTCCCGTTACTTGTCCCAGCTTCTCCAACCTAGCAGTTCGAAAGCACGTAAAAAATGCAAGTAGAAAAATAGGGACCACCTTTGGTGGGAAGGTAACAATGTTCTGTGAGCCTTTGGTGTTTAGTCATGCCGGCCACATGACCATGGAGAAATCTTTGGATAGCGCTGGCTCTTCAGCTTTGAAACAGAGATGAGCACCGCACCCTAGAGTCAGGAACGACTAGCACATATGTGTGAGGGGAACCTTTCCCTTTCCCTTTATACTTTTCCAGCAAAACTACAATGTCAGCTTAGCCACAATGTATAGAGAAGGTCAAGTAATGATAATTTGATAAAAGATACTGGAAGAGGAGCAGAGTTCTGAGAACATGAAACTAACAACGTTTCTGAAAGATGGCCTCTTTGTTCTTTCAAATCTCCATTGTCCTTGTAGTTTTGTTCAATTATATCATCTAGCCCTTAGGACCTCACTAGGCACATGATATGCTACATCCAACGAAATGCCTGACAGATTATCCAGTCACATACAAATTCCAACTTGCATGGGTCTATAAAGAGGGACTGTGACTCCATCCTTCTTTAGGCCTTTCTTTACCTCCATTGCTAAATAAATTTGTACTTCAGGATAATATGTCCTTGTCTCCAGTTCAAATGTGCATCTTAGGAGCTCTACCATATGTTTTCAAAACTACAAATATTAATTTAGTTCAATCCCTTCTTGCAGGATTTAGTTTCTGTCCCTTATTGCCTTTGTTGCCCTTCTTTGCACCTAACTATCTGAATTCATCTTAAATCTTGTCCTGGTAGTGGAGTAGCAAGGATTTTGGCCAAAGAACTTTTGTCTTTTGGGTTTGATTTATTGCTTCCTTTGACTGAATTCTTTTCAGGCCAACAAAACAGATCTTTGAAAACGTAGGTGCTCCACTGAGCCAGTTCAGAGCAGCATTATTGCTCTTACACAAGCATTTGTAGTTTTGTCAAAATTGCTTTCTTCAGAGAGTAAGTTTCCTTTGAAGATATATCTTTCTTTGCTGACAGAAAAGCCTGTCAGCACAACATTGGGTACTCTGATGCCTGACTTTATTCTGTCACAGTATCAAGACTGGTTTCATTTACCCTTCCACTGAATACCACCAGCCAGCAATCACTCTCTTTAACCTGTGATGGGATGGGGTGCAGTAAATGTAGGAAAGGTGCTTAAATATGCCCAATGGTGAGATTGCAGATACAGACCTTCATTCCTGTAGCCCATCATTTGAGCTTTTTCTGGAGTTGATTCTACTGCTTTTGTGAAACAACACTCCATTTATGTCCAAAACCTGAGCAGCCACCCTCATGAAAGAAGAGTGTGGGTTAAATGGGAGTGGGTGATAAGGAGTTAGTTGAAGGTTGACTCAGCCTTCCATCCTTCCGAGGTGGGTAAAACGAGGACCCAGATTGTTGGGGCTATATGCTGACTCTGTAAACCGCTTAGAGAGGCTGTAAAGCACTGTGAGGTGGTATATAAGTCTAAGTGCTATTGCTATTGCTATCCTTAGCTAGGGTTGCAAGAGACCATGTCTGGCATCATCCAGAAGAGTCTGATTCCTCCACTCCAGCCCATCTGCAGGTAGTCTTTGAGTTATGACCGTAATGGAGCCTCCCCATTATGGAGGCTCCATAATGGTTGTGATGATTGTAAATGACCTTTTAATTAAACAAACATTGTAATTAAACAAACATCATGGTTATTAAGTAAACTTGTGGTTCACTATTGGCCTGTTTTGCTGAAAACCATGATTAAATGAGCCACGGTGGTGCAGTGGTTAGAGTGCAGTACTGCAGGCTACTTCTGCTGATCATCAGCTGCCAGCAGTTTGGTAGATTGAATCTCACCAGGCTCAAAGTTGACTCAGCCTTCCATCCTTCCGAGGTTGGTAAAATGAGGACCCAGATTGTTGAGGGCAATATGCTGACTCTGTAAACCACTTAGAGAGGCTGTAAAGCACTGTGAAGCAGTATATAAGTCTAAGTGCTAGTGCTAAAAGCCAGTTTTCAGCAAAACTGTTGTAAAACACAGTCATATGACTATGGGATGCTTCAAATGTCTATAAATGTGATCTGCTTGCCAAGTGCCTGAAGTGCAGTCATGTAACCACAGGTATGGGGGAGTTGACCATTGGACCTTCAAATCTGGGTCCTAAGTACCCGTCCCCCAGTAACTTCAAACATACATTACCTGTAATACAAGGATTATGCCAGTATGAAATCGCTTATCAGCAGAAGTAATGAAAAGTCTATAATGCTTTCATTGTTGACTAACCCAGGAATGTAGAATGAGCAGGACTTGGGTCTTCTGCCTGGCTAAAATGAAGATTTTGTGCATTACAGGAGCTGGAGAAAGATATAAAAGTCCCCATCAGACAGTACTGGGGTGGCACAGGAGCTCAGTGGTTAAGACACTGCGCTTGTTGGATGGAAAGTCAGCAGACCAGTTTCGAGACCATGAGTGCCATGTGACAGGGTGAGTTCCCATCCTCCCCTCCCAGCTCTTGCCATTCTAGCAGTTTGAAAGGATGCAAAGGCGAGTAGATAAATAGGTTCCATTTTGGTGGGAAGGTAACAGCACTCCATAATGTCCTGCTGGCCACATAGAATTGCCTTCGGATCGTGCTGGCTCAATGGCCTTAAAACGGAAATGAGCACTGCCCCTTATAGTTGGTGATAACTAGTGGAATAAAATCTGCACGGACTCCTTTACCAATTTTTTAGTCAGACAATATGGAACTAACTTCTCTGAAAAATCCAGACTGCAGTTAAGCCAAAATGATAATTAAGGAGAATAACCAGAGAAGAATTGGCATGCTCCCAGCTGCCTAAGCTGGCTAGTAGAAGCTGAGCAGATCCTGGCCTCTCACTGCATTGTCAACCACACAACATGCAAAAAACATGCCAGGAGAAATGGGTTTACATTAAAACTGGAACAGATAAGATCAATTTTAAGCTTCTTCTGCTGTTGCTGGGTTTAAGTTGAGCGCAGCTCAAATGCGTGTAACTTAAAACCATTACTTAGGCATGTTCCTATCATTGCTAAGAGAATGTGAGGATGATCCCTCGCCCTTTATTATAGTTAAAGTAATGCAGGCTTTATAGTTGAAATAATGAGGTTTTTTAAAAAAAAACTATACAAAAGAGATACTTTTATAGTAATGTAGAACATTATTTTATAGTATTACAAATACTTTTCCTTACTTTCTTCCGAAAGGTAACTAATTATTCAACTAAACCAAAAGTAAAAGTAAGGTTGAAGAATTGAGAAACTACCATGTTTAGACAAAATTAGGTTCTGCATATGGGAATTACCCTGCCTAATTTTCTATATGCTTCTCTGCCTGTCTATGTTTCCTCAAGTTTTGTTTTGAGGTTCATTGGTGGTGTACTTTAAAGTGAAGTTGTTTTTGTTGTGGTGTTTAAAAACTTGCTGATATTTAAGGCCACTGGCTTTCTTCTACACCTCTTCCTTCCACCAGTGACTGCTTTGAAAGGTTAAATTAACCTCAGTTTATCCTCAGTGACTGAACTAATCCACAATTGTCTGTAAAAAGCTTTAAAATATGGCGCCAACTTAAAATGTGACATTCTGGATCCATTTTTGACAGGTATTCCTTGGTTTCACTTATCCAGATGGAGCTAATTTGGCTGAACTGTTGTGACCCACATTCAGAATCGTGAAATGTAAATGGTACAAATGTAACTTCACTTGCCAACAAAGTAGTTCAGTGTTCAGATTTCCAAGATCTGTCTCCCAAAACAGACCTTAAAAGGAGCTAATTCTTTCTGTAGGGATTCCTGCAGCTATTAATCTATTACTTGTTTCAACAATAGAACGAAAAATGGAATGAGGTCATTAGGATGGATGGTCTGGTAATGACTATACAGTCCTTTTTTAAATTATTTTTTTTTAAAAAAATAGATTTAATTCCAACATAAGTTACAATTGTCATATCATGCACACGATCATGAAGACTTTTCAGTATTAATCTTAAAAATACAATTTCAAGCGAGGAGCTACAATTACATAAAGAAATCAATGTTGCATTGAAACATCATTCTTCTCAGTGTAATGTTGCAACCAGATTGTTTGCTTATTTATTTTTGGGCTCTGGAACAAATTGGATAACTAATTAGGATGGTTTGCATCCTTCTTGTCTGAAACAATTGAGACTGCTTTGATCTTGTAACTGAACCTTTGGACAAAAGTCCTAAGCTCTGCTGTATTCTCCAATGTCTTTATTTAAGCTGTTCTACCATATTAGGACTTGTTCACACTGATTCTGTAGTAGAAATGTATGGAAGCAAATGTTCCAAGAATATTCTAGAGAACTCTGGAATATTCTGCAGAAAAAGCCAGCATGGATGGTGAACCCACCATTGTTATAGAACATGCTGTAGAAGTAAAGAAAAGATGAATCCTTATCCTAGGGAAATAGGTAATGACATATTTAGCATAATTCAGGATAAATCTATTTCTATAACAACATAGATCAGAATAATTAAAACAGTGGTCTTTTCAGTGTCAAGGTATAGCTCGGAAAGCTGGACGTTGACAAGAATGAAGAAATAAATTAGATGTCACCTTCAAATTAAGGATTTGGAAATAGTTAATAAAAGTTTTAGCAAAAAGAATCGTCAATCATTTCTGATTGAGATCAAAACATAGAACTCCTTTGAGGTAGTGATCAGCAGACAGACATTGTCAGTCTGGCCATGTGATGTAAGCAGATAATACAATGGAAAATATGACTATGTTTGATAAGATTGAGTAAAGGAAAGCTATCAATAAGGAGGATGGATAGAGTCAAGAATATCAACAGAGATAAGTAATGATGGCAGGCATACAGTCCATACAGTCATCAGAATCAGGCCCAGTTCAAAGGTACCTTAGGTAATACAGCAATGTCCATTGAGTAGAAGGCACAAAAAGATAAGATGGCACTCATGGAAGTAGAATTGAAGTTCCAGCTCTTTTATCCTTGAATCAATGTGGCATATATGTATAAAAGGGCAGGGATTTGTTTGCATCATCATAACCACCATCTTGCCTTCTTTGATCCCACCTCATGGATGCAGCTACATTCACAAATATAAACATGGACACCCATTCATCTGTATAGTTTATTAATCTATATATAGTAATATTATATGTTATACATATAAATACACACACACACACACACAAGATAGATAGATGATAGATAGATAGAAGATATAGATTTATATAGATATATATTATTTATATAGATTTATATATATCATTTTAGATAGATTTATATAGATATAGATGATATATATAGATTTAAATATATAACATTTTAGACAGATAGATAGAGAGAGAGAGAGAGAGAGAGAGACAGAGAGAGAGAGACAGAGAGAGAGAGAGAGAGAGAGAGACAGAGAGAGAGAGAGAGAGAGAGAGAGAGAGAGAGAGAGAGAGAGAGAGATGTGTGTGTATATGTATGTATAACATGTAATATTACAAACAGTGGTAAACTTTCTTAGTCTTTCTTCCCAGATTGCCAGGACTATGTGAAAAAAATAATTATTAATTGCTGTTTGGATTTACTTTTTATCAACTGAAGTTCCATTTACATTAATTAGTCACTTATTGGTTGGTATCTGTCTATATCTGTGATGGCAAACCTATGGCACATGTGCCATAGGTGGCATGCAGCGCCCTCTCTCTGGGCACGCAAGCTGTCACCCCTGTTCAGCACCGCCATGCATCCGCGTGTGCTTCCCGCCAACTAGCTGGTCATCGGATATCTGCTGTGCATACACAGGGGTGGGTGTATGCGGGGGCGCGCGCAGATATGCACGGGGTGGTGGGACACATGTAGGGGGCATGCGGGCATGTGCGGTGTGGCTGTGGGCCTGCAGGGGGTGCGTGTGCATGTGCCGTGGATGGGGCGCATGCACAGGGGTCACATGCGCATTGCATTTTGGGAGTTCGGGTGCACATGCACACATTCGCATGCGCATATGCGCGCTTTGGGCACTCGGTCCAGAAAAAGTTAGCCATCACTGGTCTATATGGTTGCTAAGAGCTGACACTGAATGCATGGCATGCAATCATCCAATCACCTGTTAACGGCTTTTTGAAATTCTTTAATAAGATGTTAGAGCCATGGTTTAAATAGATGGAGCAGTGATTAAAATAAGTCAGAATAATTCTCATTTTAATACAGAGCTGTCATAATACTTCCTAGAAAGACTGTTTACTCTAAATCAGAGTGATCATTAGTGATGTTCCAGTTGTGTGAATGTTAATATGTAGGTTAATAGACAAAATGAAATTGCTCCAATGGCTTTCCAAACAAATAATTTTTAAAAAAACTCTACATGGAGCTCATATGCTGAATACTATCAACAGACCAAATACTTCATTTTATATAAATAGTGAAGAAGATTTGGATCCAGATTAAGGAATACTGATATTACATGGTTATTGTTTCTGGGTTTCTCTTTAAGATCCTGACATTCTACCTGGCCATTTTCATACCTAACCTTTCCCTTGGGACCTGATAAAGTCAGCACTAGCTATTTTTATTGCTGTTATATGTCAGAGATATAGTAGTTTATGCCAATTATAAACTGTTTTAAAGGACTTGAGTTTGGCTTTTCTTATAGGAAACAATAATACTTGGATCTCCCCATTGTTAAACTTCACATGCATTCCTACTTTATATGGCAAAGACTATAATAGGTCTTGCCAAAGGAAGCCATATATGTCATACATTTGGAAAATGTAAGTAAAATATCACATAATAACACCAGATCCAGGTCATTCTCAATGAAGACCAAAACAGAATATGGAGTAGACTGTCTTAAATTTCTATGAGTGCTGTTCAATCCTTTTGAACTATGCAGATCCATTCCAAAGTGCTACATACAATTAAATACAAGGAGTCCTGATTAAATGACCACTCATTCAGTGACCATTCAAAGTTATGGCAGTAACAAAGGGGGCTTTGATAGATCCTTGTAGTTACAGCCGTCACAGCACAGTCATGTGATCACTGTTTGCAACCCTGTCAACTTCCAACAAGCAAAGTCAACAGGAAAGCTGGCAGAAAGTTGCGAATGGCAATCATGTGACCAAGGAAAATTGCAACTGCATAGGATTTACTTAACAATGGCAATTGGGACTGCAATAGCTTCCATCGTGAATCAGATGGTTATGTGACACCATGCATTATGATTGCATCGCTTAGTGGGAGAGTTGCTGGTCCCAATTACTGTCAGTAAGCAAGGTCTAACTGCACACGCACACACACACACACACACACACACACACACACACACATACACACACACAAATGCAATATCTTCCCCTCATTGAGATATATATGAAAAGCAACTTCAATGGTTCACATCAACCTCCATATGGAGGCCATGCTAATGCCAGCCTGGTTTGGTCATTCCTCCCCCCACCTTTAACTGTGATTGTTTATTATCAGAAGGTTCAATTTCTTTTGTGTGGTTTTCTAAATCCAAATAATAAATTATTATCTGAATATGTATGAGGTGCGTTTTATATACAAAGGCTGCCATCCAACACAGAGTTAAGCATACATAAGCCCACTGATTTCAATCAGCTTAAGTGCACTTAACTCTCTGCTGGATTTTGGCCAAAATGTGTATCATATCCCATATTGTTGAGCTATTGTTTTTTATCTCTTTCTGACACATCTGGCTTAGAGATTGGCTCAAATAGATTTGATATCCAATGCCACTTTATGCGGAGGCTCTGCTCCAGCAGACATATGGGCTCTCAGGGGTAGTCACATTCTCACATCCAGACCCAGATGCACCTTTCTAACTTGGAAACCTGCTATGTTTCTCATCTCATAATTGTATATTTCCCTTCTATTTGCCCCCTTCTCATCTTAAGAAAGAACAATCTCTCACAATCAGAAGGAATGTTTAAAGGCGCTTCATGTATGAAATGGGCAACAGAGATTCAGGGATGATTCAATTACATGCCAGCAAGGATAATTCCAATTTGGTGATTGGGGTAGTGAGGTGTTCAGCTTAACTAGGATTTCCACACAGGTCTTCATGCCATCTTGTGTCTTGCATTAAGTTTAAATGTTTAATTTATCAGTGGTATAAGATGTCTGCCTCTGTGTTAACAGCATGGCCTTTTTAGAGTAAAATAAAATGGGACAGTTTGCCCATTCAGGAATGTATTGGCTTGTAAAACAGAGCAGTCTCTTTTTTCATCCTTAAACAGCACACTGGTTGTTACTTATCATTAACCGATTGTTCAGAATCTGACAGAAAGAGAAAATGGCTGCTCCAGGCAACTAAGATCCTTAAATTCCATACTTTCAAGAAGAAACTGTCAACCAGATTTGAAAGTAGTAATTGTAGCAATACACTAGAATGATTTTTCATTCTAGAGCTAGTACTGTTGGGTAAAAATGAAGGACCAAAAGACCACAGTTTGCAAGTTGAGGATTTATTTTTAGAATTGTAAAATTCTAAAAATAAATAATAATGGCCAGGTGTTAACTTGTTCTGAGATCCTTGCTGATGAAGAAAACCTTGCTGAGATCCTTGCTGATGAAGAAAACCTCAACTAATCATCTTAGATCCATAAAATCAACCAGATAAAGAAGTGATGGGCCACAATGAGCCAATTAAGATTTATAATCAGTGAGGTCAGGATTTTTTATTTAAGTTTTTAAGTGTATGAGAGAGAGAGAGAGATCATGTCATCTATTTTCAAAACAATGTGCTCAAAATTGGCTCACATTATTGGTATCCTGAGCTCCTTGATAGAACATGAATGTCTGCATTTATCGTTATCTTTATCTGGCGGAAAATGGAAAGTTTCAGTGAATTAACTTGTTTTGCAGTCAATGCAAGAACAGTAAAGAAGCAAATGGTCAAGTGCATGTGTGTGTGTGTGTGTGAGAGAGAGAGAGAGAGAGAGAGAGACAGAGAGAGAGAGAGAGAGAGGGAGGGAGGGAGAAAGGGAGGGAGGGAGAAGGAGGGGGAGAGAGAGAAAAGCTTATGTGAAAGGAGCTTGCATGTTTATATAAATATGGGGTCAATATGTTTTACAAATAGTTTGATTTAAATTTTAACCAATCTATTTTAATCATTAGTCATTATTTCAATTAATATTAATTTATCTATTTTGATTCTAGCCTTCGATAGGTCTCTAATCAGTTGTACAGTATATGTATATAATGTACCTAGTAATATAAAGTATGTTTCATGCACACCTTTCTTGGGGATGGGGTGGGCATCAGCAAGTTGACAAGACAGAAAAGTTGGGCAGCATACCAGATATTTAATTTTGTTCATAACATTTTTTTCTTCATTTCTTCAATCTTTTTTAAAATCTATCTTAAATTCGGAATTGTTTTTCTCTAACATAAAACATAGTAAGGAATAACTATTACAGGCCTATGCTTTAGAAATACTACACATCACAATGTATTTCACAGATAGTTTTGTATGCATGAAAAAGATAATCCCTCCTTCACTGAAATGGATCTGTTTATGAGAGAAAACAATGACTTCCTTTCTTAAACAATTTAAGATGAACAAAGTAATTTCCTGTTTCATTATTCAAACTTCTTTGTTAAGTTTGGGCTTACGTGTTATATTTTATGTTTGCACAAAGCTTTCCATTGATTGGCCTTTAGGTGTACATGCATAGCTGAGAACATATTATTTATTTGTAAAAAAATAAATTAGTTGATTTAGCCATGGAGCAAATTCAAGAATCAAAAAAAGAGAGAGACCTGTACATTAGAAAATGATATTTGCTGAACTTCAGTTCTTGGCTCACCCACATTATGAAGCAAGTTCACATTCATTAACACAATATTCTTATTCATATCAGTATCTTATTTTATTCTAGTAGATGCTCTTATTTCTCCACACTTTGAAATGTACACCCAGAAATACTTTCTTTCTGTCCTGTTGAAATGTTTGATGTGTATTATCTGTCATTAGAGTCTTAAACAAGCTCCAGAGAAGCAACTTAGCTTGTTACTCGAATAGCAACAGTGACCTCTAGTGTGTCTTTTTAATTTCTTCTTTTTTTCTTTCCAGTCCTTGTTTGGACAACCCTTGGAGGGGAGTTCTGGAGGGAACAAAACCCTGTTTTATTCTATTGATTAATTTTTATATCGGTTTTCCTAAAACACAAAAAGTTCCTTATCCTGTAGATTTAACAATGTAATTATACTTATGAAATAACTGGAAATAATCTTTAAACCTCATAAAAGCAAAAATAGTTTTATTTATTGAATGAAAATTGTACTTCTGTTAAAAAAAAAAAAAAATCAACCTTGCAGCGATTAATGTCCTGATCCCAAACCCAGACTGTATCAACTGGCAAATTTCTGCCAGATGTAACAATTCATTTCTTCTTGTGTACTAGAAGAAACAGGGTGTGCAAGAAAATCCACTATTACACTACATGTGTATCTGCAACCTTTGTGTCGTTTTCTTAAAAACGTGCTTTCAAAAATGCCAGAAGTTGAAGAATCTTCTATAACTTGTTCTCTAGCCAGGCAAGCATTCTTTCCAAAGACAGAGATTTTTTTTTTTTATTTTAAATGTGAGCTGAACTTTGTTTATGTCAATCGAAACAGATCAAACTGTTTAAACATGCTAAACTTTAAAGCATATAAGTAAACATTTCACTGATGAAGTTATCTTCTTCTGGGAAATTTGCACAAAGCTCTTCATTCCACCCCTTTTTTCTGTACTTGCAGGTGATCATAGCTTATGTGCTTTTATACATTTCATGTAAAGAAATGTATTCCAGCTGTTTATAGTAACAGCTGCCTGAGTGTAAAATCATCATGCTCTTATTTATATCAATTTATTTTATTTATAAATGTTATAAAGCTGTCCCAGAAAGATAATTTGAAAGAGCAGAACACAATTTTTTAAAAATACTGAAAGAAACATAGATTTTAAAAAAAGATAGGCAAATTAGTTACTGTCCTTACTAAGAGAAATTTGCAGATGTCTCAGGTGACGGAATCCTGAGATGGCAGAGAAAAATACAAGACTTCATACTGCAGCTGGAACTCTTCAACATTCCCCTAGTAGAAAGAAAAAATCCTATGAATTAGGGATGTGCAACAGTTTTCTTTTGAATGATATGCTCAAGACTAATCCTTAAGTATAGTAAAAATGCACAAAGAAAAAGACATATAGAACAGCCACCTCAAAATCCTTACTAGCACTGATTATGTTACCGAGTTAGGCTAATGAAACGCTTGCAAGAAAATAACAGAACAGAACAGAACAGAACAGAATAGAATTTTTTATTGGCCAAGTGTGATTGGACACACAAGGAATTTGTCTTGGTGGATATGCTCCAAGCAAGCTCAGAGAGCACCAAAGACCCCTCATTCCTGAATTTGATTGAATTTAAATTTATGGTAGAGAAGCCCTTGAGCCAATGTCCTGGTGACTATATATGGGCATATCCTCCTTGCAATGGTCTTGGCTAGGGTAAAGAAGTAGTTTGCCACTTCCTCCTTCCAGCATGTTTTTTTTTTTCAGCTTCTCGATCCAGCCAACAGCCCCAGATTCCAAGTACTGATCAGGGTCAACCGAGGCTAGAACGCATGGCTGCCAGTGAATTGACGTAATCCATACAATTATTCCCCATTTATTACTATTCCATCTCCACCCCACCCCACTTTAAAACCCTTTAATGGGCTAAACCAATCAACAAAAGAAAAAATACATACAACAGCAAGAAAGGATCAACTCCGAATGAATTGAGCAGAGCATTTAAAAATAATAATAATATTTTTTTTTTACACTTTAGCAGTAATAACTTTGGATGGCTCTTTGGGAGGCCATGCAGATTCCTGGAATTTTAGGTGATACATTCTATGCAAATAGAAGTCTCATACATCAAGGAGAAAAGGTTTATCTCTGCTTTCCTTCTGTTGCCGTCTATCGATTTGCAATGGGGGGGGGGATTGCTTTTAAAAAAAACTATTTCCATCTGGAGTAACAAATGATACAGCCTTTCCGTTCTAATTATTTGGCATCTTCATATAGCTGCAAGCCTTCATTGTAGCTTTTCCAGTTCACTGGGAAGCTGACTCATTGGAACTGGGAATGTTCGGCCACTGGTTTCCTGAAGTGCTGCTGAACCTGTTCCATGGCATCAAATTCATGGTGCTGTTGGGCTGCTTAAGCAGTGGGAGAGGGAGTTTCTCCTCTCATGTGTCAGCAAGCTTCCCTGCTTGGCTCTGAGATCGCCTCGCTGTGACATATAAATGTAATCAAAAACTACATTTTTATTACTAGTAGCAACCCCCAAAGTGGAAAAACATCTGCAAAAGATTCCTGCTTGCTACAAATACTGTGAGGATGTGTCAAGAGGATAGCTAAAGGGAAAAAAAGGCATGGAGGCTTTGTGAAGCAGAAGGAGAGAAGAAAGCAGAGAGGGAGAAGGGCAGCTTCAATGAATAGTAGTAGCAATAATAATAATAATACTAATACAATATTTCTGATTTCTTGCAGCAGAGTTCATGACAATCTGTGTGACTGACTACTGCATAGATATACTATGTATGGGTGTTACAAAAGACTGAATGCTGGATGCTGGGTTTCTAGATTTCATTAACGGCTTTTCATCCATCCTCAGTGATACCAGCTTCATACACAAGGCATGTAAGAAGGAAAATAGTGAATCAGTTGCATGCTGTGTTCCCAACAGGGAGGAAGGGGGAGAGAAAGAGAGAGAGAGAGAAGCTCAATTTAATGTACAAGGATTCCTTTACATGTCCACTCTAAAGCAACATTTTAATGAAAAGAAGGACTAGGGGTGACATGATAGCAGTGTTCCAATATCTCAGGGGCTGCCACAAAGAAGAGGGGGTCAAGCTATTCTCCAAAGCACCTGAGGGGAGGACAAGAAGCAATGGGTGGAAACTAATCAAGGAGAAAAGCAACCTAGAACAAAGGAGAAATTTCCAGACGTAAGAACAATTAATCAGTGGAACAACTTGCCTGCAGAAGTTGTAAATGCTCCAACACTGGAAGTTTTTAAGAAGATTTTGGATAACCATTTGTCTGAAGTGGTGTAGGGTTTCCTGCCTGGGCAGGGGGTTGGACTAGAAGACCTCCATGGTCCCTTCCAACTCTGTTATTCTATATTCTAATGGGGAAGTCCCCTATTACTGAAAACACTTATATCTGTTGCTCAGGGGTGGGTTCTACTTACCTTTACTTCCAGTTCACAATGGGATCACAGGCGGACCTTGCTTCACTCACACACACACCTTGCTTCTGTGCATGCGGAGATCACCGATGATGACATCTGGGGCAGCATCCCGCCGGTTTTATTACCGGTTCGTGCAAACTGGTCCGAACCGGGGGCAACGCATCACTGCTGTTCCTCCACACTATGGTTCCTTTAAGGCAGGAGTGAAATCTAAAAATTTTCGCTACCGGTTCTGTGGGCATGGCTTAATTAATGGGCATGGCTTGTTGGTCAGGTGACTGGGTGGGCATGGCTTGTTGGTTAGGTGGGCGTGGCCAAATCAACGTCACTTCTTTGCCCTTTTTTAACCTACAAAATACAACACAATACAACTGGCTCACCCAATGTAAAAGCAGCTGTGGTAGACCCAAAATGGCCCCTGCAACAAGCAGGAACCTCACACAGCCACAAAAAGTCCAAAAAACACTTTCACACTTTACACACACAACATAACACAACACAACTGGCTCACCCACAATGTAAAAGCAGCTGTGCTAGACCCAAAATGGCCCCTGCAACAAGCAGGAACCTCACACAGGCATAAAAAGCCAAAAAAAACCCCTAACTTTCACACTTTACACACACACAATACAACACAACTGGTTCACCCACAATGTAAAAGCAGCTGTGCTAGACCCATAATGGCCCCTGCAACAAGCAGGAACCTCACACAGCCACAAAAAGTCTAAAAAACCAACTTTCACACTTTACACACACAAAATTCCACATACAGCTTTGTGAGATTTTGTGTGTTTGTGTAGTTAGAGTAAAACACTACAGAAACACACAAAATCTCAGAAAGCTGCACAAATATTATTTTATTTTATTTTATTTTATTATTATTTTTTTGTATATAAAAGCAGCTAAATTTAAAACTTCCTAAACTTTAAATGGCTAGATCTAAAAAAAGAACAACTAAAAAACCCCCCAATTAACTATTTTTTTTTAAAGCTCCCAAAGGGGGGGGAAAATTGCAGGCAGGCAGGCAGGTAGAAAGAGCTGCTCACCGATGAGCTTGATTGCAGGCAGGGAGATTCAGTTGCTTGCTGATGCAATGGATTACAGGGATTACAGCAAGCGAAGCAAGGCAGGTGTGTGAAGGAAAGCAAGCTGGAGGCTGAGGGGGGGGAAGGAATTTTTGCTACCGGTTCTCCGAACTGCCCGCCGCCATTGCTACTTACTCGCCCGAGCCGGTCCGAACCGGGAGCATTTCACCCCTGCTTTAAGGTATGTCTTCATTTATATACCGCTCAAGACAATGCAGGTAAATAGAAACCTGAAAACCCACCTGGTAAAAATCAATGTTTGTTTCAACAAAAACCTGAGAGGTTAGATAAGTGAAGAATTATTTTAAACAGAAGAACTTTTCATATGCTATAGCAAGAATATACTTGGAATTTTGAGAGCATATTATGATTATTCCCTTAAGGAACTCACAATCCCCATCTTAACTTTTTTTCCCCCTTTATTTCCCCCTGTAGAATTTTCCTCCACTCAGCTCAAATCCCAGCCCACAATTTCCTTTCTTGGGGTGAGGTGCACACTTTCACACAAGCCATTGCATGGATGGCTTATAAAGCCAGGCTTGATAATAAGTGCTTATTATAGATGCTTTCCTTACAGAGTGCCTGGCTTCTCAGTCTTATATTATAAGAATCTTTAATAATAAATAAAGTCAGGTGATTCAGCTTTATGGGCAGCAAAAGAAGTATCTCCTGACACTTATGGAATATATATCACATTAACCACCTCCAGTAGATACATCAGTCCCAGATCTGTAAATTGTACTACACACTGACTTGGCACCAGTCTTCCAAGGAGTTAAGAGGAAGCCTTTCTCATTTCTTCTATGTCACTGAGAATCCAGGACCTCGGCTTGCAAAACAGATGCCCTATTATGGAACTGTAGTCCAGGTCTCTGGTCTATGACTGCAATAAACTGAATTGAAATTGGACTGCAGATCTTCTGGGAACAAAATGGGTTGGGTGTGACAAGGCATCAGGTGAAAAAGGTATGGACCCCACACTTGGTGGGAGGAAGAATGCCAATTAATTGTATTTTTTTATTTTTTTTTATTTTTTATTTGATTTATATGCCGCCCTTCTCCGGAGACTCAGGGCGGCTTACAATGCGTTAAGCAATAGCCTTCATCCTTTGTATATTTATACAAAGTCAGCTTATTGCCCCCACAAACTGGGTCCTCATTTAACCTACCTTAGAAAGGATGGAAGGCTGAGTCAACCTTGAGCCTGGTGAGATTCAAACCTGCAGAAATTGCAGGCAGCTGTGTTAATTACAGAGTGCATTAAACCACTGTACTACCAAGGCTCCTATTTCTGTGTAGCAGAGGGATAAAAAAAAAATATGATATTATTGAGAATGTTTACTTGACATACAGTAATAACCTGCCTCCTAATAAAAGGAAAACTCTGTAAATGTAAGGCATCCCATTCAACAAATGTCAGTACTTTTCTTAATAGGAAGACACCCATCTGGTTACTCCCCCCTCCACACCATTCTCTCCTTTTGTGCCCCCCCCTTACCGAGTCTGTAAACAGCATAAATTAGTAATCAAAAAGATACTGCCTCCTGAATATTTTATGATGGTGCGAATGAAAGGGAAATGCGCAGACCAAGGGCTTGGTGATGCAAACATATTTGTCCACGCGTTTCTTTGTTTAAGCAGAAGAGTGAAAATGCTGGAGGTTGGTCCCTCCCCTCCCCTCCCCTGTTCATTGGGAGATAATTATCATCTCAGCAAGCTGGCTGATTCTCAGCCACTGTGTGTTGGGTGGGGGGATGTGAGTTGGCGGGAGAGAGCTGGGGGCCAAGTTGCTTACACAACATAGCAGCTTCCTTCAGTCCTCTGAATGGCCCCCTCCCACTATTTGATCTACAGACAGCACAACAGAAAGTTCTAAGAGAGGATGGGGCCCAAAACAAACAAACAAAAACCTTGATTAGTCTTCTCATCTTACCTGTGAAATAGCCTGTTTTGCTCCAGCCTGGAAAATATAGCTATACTCTTTACCAGACCTCTTACTGTTACATTTATAATTGTGGAGATTTCTGTTTGCTGACTGTGTAAGAGAGAGAATAGAAATACTACTGAATTCAATACATCTTATATCAAGAAAAATTAGATGCCACTGCCACTGTCAACCAATCAAACTCTGATCCTTCATGCATAATTCTGTAATGTTTTGTTTCTGTAATTGTGCATAATTTCTTGATCTTTGGCTGTTTAGCAAAGTACACCAAAAGAAATTTTTGCCAAAAGTTTCTCTCTCTCTCTTTTTTTTTTTTTTTTTTTTTGAGATTTCTCAAGGCTTGATCTGTAAACCTAAAACCACATACTTGTAACCAAAAAACTCAATAATTTGGGAAAAAAAGGCATAACATTTTTCTTGAATAGCAAAATTTTATCGAATATCATAGTCTCTACTTCTCCACTGGCATAAAGTACAATGCACATAATGTCTTGCTTATAACAAGCATTTTCCTTCAGTGATTTGATTACTGGGGGAAATGTAGAAAGATCTTAATGAAATTTTGAAAATTTCTTATTATATCTGCCATCAAGCTTAGCAATCATAATCTCTGATAATGTTATTTAACAAGGAAAAAAAATAAGTTGAGGCAAGAATCAAGAATCACCTCATGTTTCCTGTAAAGGTAGAATAAAAAGGCAATACATAATAAAATTACTCCGCTCAAATAAAAGCATATCTAAGATAATAATCATATTGACCTCTACAAAGAACTAAGCATCACAGAATAAACCACTGTATTGTCTTGGTAGGCTTATGTACCTAACAATATGTCCTTGGAATTCAATGACAGCTATGTCCTACTAAAGAGGTATGCCATTTATTTTCATGTGTAAAATTAGTGCCTCATTCAGTCTACTATAAAGTCTTCTATTGTGAAAATCTTACTTTTCATTTGCTTATTTTTTTCAATAGCTATGGCACGCCTGTATTTTTTTCTGTCATGTCAGTCTTGTCCTTTAAAGTCCTGTAATGTAAACAGAACACTCAATTGTTGCTATTGCAGACAATAATAAAAGTTCTTTTTTAAAAAAATAATTTTTATTGAGTATTTTACATTTTAAAATCAAACACACAATAGCAAAAGAAATCAAGAGACAAAAACAAAAAAACAAAAACACACGTACACCAGACGTTAAAATACAATACTAACAACAGATATATACAATTTTGCAACTTTCTGCATCGACTTTTGTCTTTACTCTTAGCTTTTATCCTTCCGCTCCTTCTCTTTATTTTTAAATATTCATAATTAACTGTTTTGTTAGCAGGATCATTATTTACATTTATATCCCGTATGTTAATATCTAATTTCACTTTAAATTCTTATTTCTTAATTTGATTTCTGTTTTCCAGCCATGTATAAAACCTATTCCACACTTTATAATAATCCGAGTCTTCTCTTTCTTTGATCTCCATCATTAATTTATCCATTTCGGCGCATTCGAGGATAATAAAAGTTCTTAGTCTTTAGAGCAGATATGTGAATACCCATTAAAGTGAGAGCTGGCCACAGGTGAGTACATAGAAGCTCCAGCTTAAATTTCTGTTTAGGCAAAGGGGAAGGGGGACGGTTTAATGACAGCAACTACTGGCCCATCAAAGACTTAAACTTTGCCCTTCAGACCATAATCCTATATTTATATGGGAATAGGTTCCATTGAACTCTAAGACATTGATATCTAAGCAGATGAAGAGGATTACCTTAGGAAGGTAATGCTTCCTAAGGTAAACTTCGCTTGAAGTTATTGAACAAAATATGACATTTGCATTGAGTGCAGAAAAAAGAATTTGCAGGAAAAGCAATAGAAGTGCTAGCACACCAGCCTGCTTCTTGCTAGTGTGCAGTTGATTTAATCATAGTTAACTGGATAAACCTCCATTGGTTGGATTCATAAATTGTAATAAACCGAAAGCCATGGTTTGCCAGTCATAATTGATAGATCTGCCCTTTACATTAAATTAAAACCAAACAAATTACCTCATATCATACTATAGAACGTATGTTTGGTTGCTACTTTTTGTATAAAAAATATTGTCCAAGAGCTATAGGAGATATGACCAATGCCCAGAGAGGTACAAAATGGAGTGTTTAGATAGCAGGGCATTCTGCTCCCTTCTCTCTTTCCCGAATGTTTCATTTTTTTCCCCTAAACATGTGTTCTGAGAGAGGTTAAGCACTTTGGACCAAAATAGAAAGTGACACTTTATGAAAGAAAATAAAAGCCAATACACACCTTTAAACCAGGAGTGAAATCCAGCAGGTTCTGACAAGTTCTGGAGAACCGGTAGTGGAAATTTTGAGTAGTTCGGAGAACTGGCAAACGCCACCTCTGGCTGGCCCCAGAGTGGGGAGGGAATGGGGATTTTATTTATTATTTATTATTTATTTTATTTATTATATTTCTATACCGCCTTTCTCCCGTAGGACTCAAGGCGGTGTACAGTCAAGAAAAATATAGATACACAAACATCATAAAATTGCTAATTAAAATTATTACTTAGTTTGGTCAATTAAATAAAACCCAGAATTAGATAACATTTTAAAAAATCATTCACATGTTCATATGTTTAGCCCCGCCTGTTGTAACATCAGGGTCTTGAGGGCACGGCGGAAAGCATGGAGATCAGGGATATTTCATATCTCAGGGGGCAGTTCATTCCAAAGGGTTGGAGCCCTCACAGAGAAGGTCCTCCCCCTGGGAGTCGCCAGTCGGCATAATTTGACTGACGGTACCCTGAGTAGTCCCTCCCTGTGAGAACGAACTGGTCGGTGGGAGGCTATTGGTGGCAAAAGACGGTCTCGTAGGTACCCAGGTCCTAAGCCATGGAGCGCTTTAAAGGTGATAACTAACACCTTGAATCGCACCCAGAAGACCACCGGGAGCCAGTGCAACTCGCGTAGGAGAGGTGTTACATGAGCGTAATGAGCTGCGCCCATAATCACCCGCGCGGCTACATTCTGGACCAGTTGGAGATTTTGCAGTATTCTTCCCCTGCCACACCCACCAAGCCACACCACTCCCACCAAGCCACGCCCACAGAACCAGTAGTAAAAACAATTGGATTTCATCACTGCTTTAAACTCAGATGTATTAAAGATTTAACCAAACAGAGTCATACCCTCATATGACTACAGACACATACAAAGCATGTCCTGCAAGGTTTGTCATATGTCTGGGCATGTAATGGCCATGTAGTCTAAAATAACTACACTAAGCAGGTAAAAACATACTCAGCAAGAAGAAGGGGGGTTGGGTTACATGTCTGGGCAGAAGCAGGGCCTTTTAAAAGCAAGAATGGAAGTTGATTTGACTGATGTAAAAATGACCTCTGAGGCTCCAAAGGGAAGGAATGGGATAAGAAAGAGCTTCCACACTCCTGAACTGTGCAACCCCCTTGGGGACAATGCAAAAATGGAGTTACATTGCCTTGTGTTAAGTATAAAGAGTAAGAAAATAGTATTTCAACTGAACGCTAAACCAAACATCCTAATTTGATTTTACATTATTTTTGAAAATGGTGAGGTCTCAACATGTTAGTATGACATAAATTTGGAAAGCTTGCATCATGCATATCCTTCCTCCTTGTTTGATGGGTTCTGTACATAACCAAGAAAAACAAGTTGATGGCTAACCTGAAACAGAGCTCAATAAAAGCTTTTGATGCAGGCTTTCCAGATCTGAGGGCTTTGGATCGTCATAAATATTTCCATTAAAGTTAATAAATTATATTTTACACATGATCCTTTCATTGAAACGGCAGCCTTCATAGGTTGCATTAAGGATGATTCTATTCACTTTTAGGAACATCAAACACTGGGGCCAAATTGCTTATTAGTTCTGAAAAGGCTGGTATGTCAAACTTTCTGTCAGCTGCAAGATGTTAACATTGAATTTTGTGATAAAACATGTTTACATGTAAAACAAAATCTGTTTTATTTCTTTAGCTAACTCTGTTTAACTATGTCATATTGTAAAACAGATACAATTTAATCAAGTTGAAGCAATATACTATTTAAATCTCTTCCTTAATCTGACAGATTTTGCAAAACTATTACAAATTTAAGTCTGATGTGATTAATTTGTGGCACTGACTTGAGTCTTAAACTCAGAAACATATGCAGCTCATTCAATGTGAAGTTTTCTACCTTATCAAGCCACCATTTCATAACTAAGAAGAGCCTTTTTAGAAGGGACACCATGTACTGTATATAGATACACATATATGTAACTTTATTTTTAATGTAACCTTGTTAGAAGCAAAACATTGTAGTATTTGTGAATTTTCTGTTTTCTTTCAACAAAATGAAATATTAGATTTACAGTATCTGAACAATTATGAAGGTAAATTGATTTTCATGGAAATAAATATTGATGGAATTTCAGCTTCCTTTGAAGCATTTCTGTAGCAATTCTGGCCACTGTCGTGATTGTTTTATTTTTTTTCTTGAGTTTGGTCGGATGATCAAATCGCTCCAGAATTGCCACTGCCCACTGATGCACATGGCATTGGCATCCTTCAGTCTCAAAAGACTATGGTATTGTACTCTGGAAAGAGGTCCTAAAACAGCATCTAGTGTGACTAAAAAGGCCAATTTGAGAGTGGCAATCCCTTCCACACTGATACAGATACATTCTGTCCCCTGCCCAGCCCCCAGATTTCGCTGGTTCCAGGATTGCCTCTTTGCCTCAGCCTGCCGAACAAGTGTCTCTTCGAATTGGAGAAGGCCATGCTGCGTCTTTAGCCTCCAAGCTGAACGATTGGAGGTCAAGGTTTCCCAGCTGTTAATGTCCATTCCCAGGGCCTTTAGGTCCCTCTTGCAGATATCCTTATATCGCAGCTGTGGTCTCCCTCTGAGGTGCTTTCCCTGCACTAATTCTCCATACAGGAGATCTTTCAGAATCTGACCATCAGCCATTCTCACAACATGCCCAAGCCAGCGTAGACGTCACTGTTTCAATAGTGTATACATGCTAGGAATTCCAGCACGTTCCAAGACTGCACTATTTGGAACTTTGTCCTGCCAGGAATACATCGGAGACAGCGTATATGAAAGGTGTTCAACTTTCTCTCCTGCTGTGCATAAAGGGTCCAAGACTCACTTCACTACAAGAGTGTGCTCAGGACATAGGCTTTATAGATCTGGATCTTTGTATGTTCCGTCAGCTTCTTATTAAGCCATACTCTCTTTGTAGGTCTGGAAAATGTGGTGGCTGCTTTACCAATATGTTTATTCAGCTCAGTATCTAAAGAGAGAGTGTCAGAGATAGTTGAGCTGAGGTACACAAAGTCATGGATGACCTCCAGTTCTTGTGCAGAGATTGTAATATGAGGAGGTAAATCCATGTCCTGACCCATGTATCAGTATTACTGTATTACTGATGTATCAGACCCATGTATCAGTATTACTGATGCACAATTACACTAATAAGTTGTGGAAGATCTCCATTCTTCTACATCTAATGCTGCACAAGGAAGATTAGAGCATAAAAATATTTGCTGTGTTTTATTCAACTGCAAACAAGCTTAAGGGGCCAGGCATGTTGTAAAGCAAGGGTGGGCAAATATGGCCCCTTTATGACCTGTGGACTTCAACTCCCAGAATTCCTGAGCCAGCTTGGCTGTCTCAGGAATTTTGGGAGTTGAAGTCCGCAGGTTGTAAAAGGGCCACATTTGCCCACCGCTGTTGTAAAGGTATTACTGTGGTTTTCCTGGAGTTCTGTTTGTTTCTGCTGTTTTATTCAGAGACACCATACAAAAAAGTAAACATGTAAGGTGGAAGGTTTCCTGGAGGTTTCTCAGGCAAAATAAGCAGCCCAGGGAAGACTATACTAGAAGCTCCACTAGTGGAAGATATAAACAATCATGAGACATAATCAGAGGACCCAATGAATATGCATGATGTACATGTAGGAGAAACCTATCAGGAATTGTGGTGCTATGAAATATTACCAAACTATTCATTCATAAATCATGATCATATCCATTCGTTCACACATACCATAGGTATGATTCATAACACAATAAGGAATCTTTGCAATGATGTCTAGGGGTTAGGGTCAAATGATTTTGTAGATCTCAGGATGGATGCAGATTTTTCCTCTTGGGAGGCATGGGGTGATTTAAAATGCAATGAATTCCTGAACATGGTGAAAGCATGTTAGAGAGAAATGTGGATATGTTTTCAGTGATGATTTATGGTTAGTAGTCTCCCTCGTTGAGAACAGACAGGGACTTGTTTTAGGAAGTTAAGCATTGTGTTGTTTAACCAAAATCTACAGAACAAAAGACACCATATGGTCAATTTCAAGGTAGAGTATATGGTTAATTTTCCAGATCTGCTGGGTTAGATATTGGGCTTTTTACAAAACATAATATTATTAGAGCTCTCTATCACAGAATGTATTTTTTTACTGAAAAGATGGTTTAATTTTCACATATCTATAACTTTGAAGACCGTCTTGGAGTAACCCTTAAGATTCTCATTTACATCTTAGTATAAACACATTTTATTTATTTTAGTTTTACAAATGCATTCCTTTTCCCATCAAACTTTTTATTGTATTTATTTGATGGTATAACCATCAAAGTTGGATTTTATTAAAACCATCAAAGTTTTAAAAGTGGGAGCTTTTTTTTTTTTTTGTCAAGAAGGCTCTCTCTACAAACAACTGGGTGTGAAATATATGTTTTATTATTTTGAATATTGTCAGCAAATAAAAGTTCACCTTCCAAATTATGTATATGCTATGGATAAACTGCAGTAAGAGGATGATGAGGATTTGGTCAGATAGGAATATTATAGTGTTGGGTGCCTGACTCACTTTATGAAAAATAAATGAAATAAAAATCATGGTTAGCAGGATGTTTTTTTCGTTGTTTCAAGGTTACTTGTTATCATGGTTACTGTTAGAGTTTGCAGCAATCCAACTAGCACACAAGTAAATAATTCGGCAGGATTCATTTATAGAAGAAACTTGTTTATATACAATAATATAAAGCATGATGCATATATACAATACCCATGCAACAGAAGCCAGAACCAGAAATCATAAAAAGTGATAGTGTAATAGATAGCAGTTTCATCACTCGAATCTTTTCTCAGGTCAGCTATCCCAGAATCCCCAATGTCAAATAATTCTAAAACTATCAGGAGGTACCTTGACTCATACTGGACAGCATAAGATAAAGACCAGTGCATTCAGAATGGTAAAAACCACAACTGCATCCTCTTGTGTCATGAGCATATCAAAGTGATGCCTACAAAAGATTGATGATAGCCTCTTTTTAAATTTACTATGAGATAAATTTATCAAGCAAAGTATCAAGCATGCAAACATATCCATACTGACAAAGCCCACAGGAATTGTTCAAATATCTTTTTGCCTTCCTGTGTTATTTCTTTATGTAAATTTATTGACATGGAGACAGGTAATGTTACATGGAAAACTGCCAAACACCACCCTGTCAAATGCACACATACTAACGTATTTCTTGTCTGTTTTAATTCAGTTATGCAAGGAGGAATTATATAAGCTCCTGGGGAGTTTGGGCAAAAGATATCTGCATCATGACATGGATTTGGTCATTTTTATCAACAGGGAAGGGGCAGGGGCATCACAATTAAGTAATTAATTAGGACAGCTGGCAAGTAACATTCCACCAAACACCATGAGATTGAGTTTATGTCAGCAACTCCAAAAATGTACAGGTATGCTTTATGCTTTATCAAATGGGAAAGTGGGGCTGATGGTAAAGATGCTAATTGAAATTAAATTAATGTTGAGAACCTGAAAGATGTGGATGGATGCCTACTGTTGCACTGATGATGAATATAAGAGAAGAGATGGAACAGACTTGTTAGCATTAAAGAATAGTAGCTGCTAGAAATGGGAGTATTTTGGGGGGAAAACCCTAAAGGTGGCATGCAGTAAAAGGGTGCTAAAGGGCAGGAAGTATTGTACTCTATCTTGTGATTATCAAATATGATGGAAAAAGTGTACAGTGTGCATCCTTTCTCTTGTACGGAAAGCAGGTGTTCAGGGCAGTTTTCTTCAGATGATCTCTTGTGTCTTTAACAGACATATCCTTAACAATTCCAGATGTCTTTGTGCTGAAAAAAAGGTGGTAAGAAAAAGGTGCCCCTCATCAATCCCCAGTTGATTTACCACCAGCAAAATCACCTCTTTCCTCTGGAAAATTATCCTAAGGATGACTTTTTAAAGAACTGAAGAGCAGTCCAGCCAGCAATTTTACTAACTCTTCTTGTCTTTTTGCAGGGAAAAAAAAAAAGAATTCAATTGTTACATGTCTACTGCTAGTTGTAATGCAGGGGAAAGGCAGAAACCCTTGTAACAACTGACTCTATGATTGAATCTCATTAATTGGTATCTTAATGCAATGTTTGCTTTACAAAAAAATGGCTCCCCTTTGCTTCACATTTTACTCAAGTGAACTAGCAAGCCTGAGTAATTAACTTGTTTTCCCACTTCTTTGCCAACAATTTTCCACATTATTAATTATAGCTGTAGCTCAGAGGGAAGGAGCATTAATTAATATTATTATTTTAGGCTGTGCTTGATCTTTGAGAGGCATGCCAGGGGCTGCAACCCAAATATAGGCAAGGTCAGCCCAAAGAAGACACTCCACCCAAACAAAACAATTCATTCTAAATCCATACATGAATAAGAGATGCCCAAAGGGTGGGGTGGAGAGATACCAAGAAATTGGGTTTTGTTGAAATTGCGTTAATGATTCATGCTTTTTTTAAAACAATTCTGTGTTGCACGTACCTATCATAACCAGCTACGGTAATTCTCTTACCTATTTAGAGCAAGAGAGAATAGATATGCCACAAGATTGTCTTCTCCACCCAACTGATTTCTTGCTTTCTGTTGTCTGCATTTCACATGTTTGGGCATCAACTGATTGCACTTGAGGGCTTGTAGCTGAATTGCTGATGTTGGTGCTGTCGGTTAGGATCATCAGGTAATAGACATGAATGGCTTATTGTGGAGACTTAACCCACAGGAATCTATGTTCATATGGTACCTACCATATGTTTCTTAGAAAAGAATCACTTTCAGCTATTCTGTTTGGTTCATTTATTCATCCATGTGCCCCAATCATTGAATGCAAAATCCTCACTGGTAAACATACACCTACACCTTTCTCTCCTTATTTTTGGAATGGTAATTAAAGTAGTTCCCAAACAATTGTTATGGATTTTTATGGAAGTGAATGTCCAAGATCTTCTAAAATGGACATCACTAGAATGTAGTCTGCTAACATCTGTCTTTCTCCAGTCTTAAATGTAGGAATGAGTACACATAGTCACACGGCAGAGCATGCAACACAAACTCAACTTGGTTTAGTAAGATATATTTGCAAAAGAGCATTTGGTTCTGAAAGTTGCTCAGAAACAAGAGGAATTGCCTTTTTAAGAGAGTAAAAATCATCAGGTAAATTGCATTTTAAAAACTAGATACCTTAAGGAAGATGCATTGAGAATCTATTTAAAGACCAGAATATCTCCCTACTAACATAAACAGTAAAATGAATGGGTTTTATACCGATCCAGAGATGTCTGCACTCATTAAAATTTCACTGGAAAAAAAAGATGCGTACTTTCCTTGTCTAAGCAACATTTCAAGCCAAAGTAGAGATCAGTAACAGATTAGCCAGTTAAAGGCATTTGTATTAAGATCATTGATAACAAGGGCAAACATGGAACAGCCACATATGCTGATAATTTCTCTATGAAGGAAATTATCATAGAGTCATATAGTTGAAACTGTCCATTTAGACTAGGGAGTCCCCCAACTGTTCAGCTTATCAACCCCTCCATGAAGTTTCAGATGATTCATGAACCCTTAAACATTCATTATATAAAATTAATTTTATAAATGCTACTTCAATTAATAATAGCACAAAAACAATCTCTGAGGTTTGATACTGACCATTTTGGGGAGTCCTGATTTAGGCTCTAACCCCTGCTAGATGCTGGTGTAGCACAAAACGATCTTGAATCCATGCATTATTATGTGGTCATAGAGTTATACCAAGGAACTCTGCAAAGAAGAATCTGAGGAGAGTCGCCCCTCCCCCCTATGAAGAAGTGGGAGCTTTTAAAAAATTAAAACAAAGGCTATGGCAGAAATGTATGACATAACTCTGCAGGACATTTTTGCTGTGGAGGAGGGGGAGGGGGAGCCAAAAGTCATATCTCATTTTGTGTACTGTGTTTCCCCGAAAATAAGACCCTGTCTTATATTTTTTTTGAACTCCGAAATAAGCACTTGGCCTTATTTTCAGGCAGGTCTTATTATTTTGAGGCACATGGAGCAAGATGGGGCTCCTCTTGCCATCTTACCTGATTTCCAGCTCTCTGCTTAAATATTTTTGTGGAGGGCTTATTTTCAGGGGGAGGCTTATTTTAGCGCATGCGCTCAAAAGCCCAATTGGGCTTATTATCAGGGGATGTCTTATTTTCGTGGAGACAGGGTATTTGCAGATGGAAGTATACTTCTTCTCACAAACAGCCAAACAAATTTAAGTCCTGAAATTTCATAACAAATCTGGACCTAAATCTTCTGGAGTAGAAATTTGTCCTGCCAAATGGAAATCAAATGACTCAGAACTGAAAATTAGTATGGATCACAATTGTACTGATGTCATAATTTAAGAAAATATTGAAGTGCTATGTCTTCACTAAAATATTTCCAATTTAAATATATAAATCTGAAGCTTGGTTTTAGCTTGAAATGTCACTATATTATATTACTTCAAGACAATAGTCAGGTGATAGCAATAGTAATATCACTTAGACTTATGTAATATCCCATAGTGCTTTACAGTCTTCTCTAAGCGGTTTACAGAGTTAGCATATTACCCCCAACAACATGCATTCCTGTCAAACAGGCAACAAGTGGTCAAAATAGGGAACACCCTATTAAATCCTGTACCTGTTAACAGTGGTGTCCTCCAAGGCAGGGTTCTAGGACCAACACTCTTTATACTTTACATAATTGACCTTTGTGATCATATTAAAAGCAACTGCATTCTCTTCGCTGATGATGTAAAACTATTCAACACCACCGACAATGCTGCTACCCTTCAAGAAGACCTTGACTATGTGTCAGAATGGTCAAACAAGTGGCAACTTCAAATATCAACCAACAAATGCTCTGTCTTACATATTGGCAAAAAATAAAAAATCAGAACATAAAATACAAGCTGGATGGACACGACCTTGTAGACAACCCTCACTCAAAGATCTTGGACTACTCATCTCTAATGATCTAAGTGCCAGAGCCCATTGTAACAACATTGCCAAAAAGGCATTAAGAGTTGTTAATCTAATCTTGCGTAGCTTCTTCTCTGGTAATATTGTACTGCTAACTAGAGCATACAAAACATTTGCTAGACCAATTCTCGAATACCGCTCATCTGTCTGGAACCCATACGACATATCGGACATTAATACAATTGAACGTGTCCAGAAATATTTCACGAGAAGAATCCTCCACTCCTCTGCTCGCAACAGAATACCTTATGCCACCAGACTTGAAATTTTGGGCTTAGACAATTTAGAACTACGCTGCCTTCGGTCTGACCTAAGCGTAGTACATAAAATTATCCACTACAATGTCCTACCTGTCAATGATTACTTCAGCTTCAACCACAACAATACACAAGCACACAATAGATACAAACTTAAGGTAAACCGCACCAAACTTGATTGCAGGAAATACTACTTCAGGAACAGAGTGGTCAATGCCTGGAATACACTACCTGACCTTGTGGTTTCTTCCCCAAACCCCCAAAATTTTAACCTTACACTATCTACTGTTGGCCTCACCCCATTCCTAAGAGGTCTGTAAGGGGCGTGCATAAGTGCACCAATGTGCCTACCGTCCCTGTCCTAATGTCCCCTTTTATTTGTATCCATTTCATGTATTAATAACCATGTTTATACCTATATCTGTTATCTAATATGTGCTTGACAAAATAAATAAATAAAATAAAATAATTAAACAATCCGGGTCCTCATTTTACTGACCTTGAAGGATGGAAGGCTGAGTCAACCTTGACCCGGTCAGGATCGAACTCCTGACAGTAGGCAGAAACAACATGCAATATTGCATTCTAACCATTGTGTGATGCATAGAAATGAAAGACTCTTGGGTAAATGGTGTTTTTTTTTTTTAAAGGGGGATAAAAATAGAATTAAATTGGTGAGACTGTGAAACAGATAGTTAGATGACACAGATTAATGTTACATATCTCTGCTTTACATTTTCTCTCAGGCATCTTATTATATGACATGATGGAACATTAACAGAATTGGAAAGAATCAATGCCTCCCTCCCACATTGCTGTACATTTTGAAGACTTCATCTGGTCAATACATTTTATTAATTTTATTAATTTTATAAAACCTTCCCTGGATTACTTCTATACCTCATTATATGATGACATGCCTGATAACTGTCTGGCAGCTCACTCTTTCCTATTGATGCAATCCATACATAATGTTTTATCTTTTACTTCAGTTAATAGAGAAAGTAATGAAGAGAATTCTATGTGGCCATTATAATAAGGGGTTGTGATATAATAGCAATTGCCCTTTTCTTTAAATGGATTAAGCCAGCGGCCTTCAAGTTAACCCACAATGAAGGGATGCCCTGATTGAGTTATTCCAGTAGCAAGATCACAATTTCTTTTTATGTCATTTGAACATAATACGTGATAGTAATAATAAAGAGCAAAAGGTTAAATAGTGTTTAGGAAAAAAAAACCAAAGAGAAACCAGACACATGTGAAAATTTGTGAAACATGGATTCAACGGTTGCAGGTTTGAAGGCAAAATTGTGCATTTCTAAATGAATTGTGTATAATCACACCTTGAAATATCTTCTGAATTTAGGGAGCTGGTTTCTGAATTGTGTTGTTCTGTTTATCTCTTATATTTTGTCCCAAATTTAGCACACAAACTTTTCCAGAGCTTTAAGTCTCCTCTTTTCTCCTTCTGATGTGCGTGTTTGGCACAATGCATTCTTAAAAGGTCCATATATATGGTTGTATCACACATAGATATTTGTCAATCATTAAGGAAAAAAACCTCTTGACACAGTGGTAGATATAATCCCACTGATAGTTCTTTTCCTGTGTCAAGAGCTTTGACAAAGTGGAGGGATAGAAAAATAGGAACAGACAGATCAATCTTTTCTACCCTCATTCCATACTTAGTGGCAGTTTCTTTAAAAATCTATATAAGAGGTTTCTTAGAATGTTTGAAAACTTATGTCTCTATATGTATTCTTTATTATTTTGTTGTGACATTTGTGTCACAAAATAGGAGGAAATGTAAAATTGTCTGCATATATCAAAGGGACCCTGTTCAGATGTACTTGTGAATCCAAATCTTCTTCTTGATTAAAAAAGAATATTGATATCTGAAGTTTCATCCATTCCTTTTCTTTCTTTTATTTTAAGAAATTCAAATCCTCAGTCAAAACAAAAATCTCATATTTATATATCTATATTTTCCTATGCCTACCCCATCCCTATATCCATCCATCATCCATCCATCCATCCATCCATCCATCATCCATCTATCTATCTATCATCTATCATCTCTATCTAATCTATCTATCATCTATCTGTCATCTTAAAGCAATATAATCATATACAGCAGAAACAGTAAGATAAAAAGGTATGCACCCCTCAAAAGGCTGTAATTTTTAAATTTAAAAAAAGGAATGTAAATTGTTTCTAAATTATTCTCATGTCAAGCAGTTCATGAAATAGTATACTTCCTCATACTGTAGCCAACTGGGCTTCTGAGTGTATTTGATTTTAGAAAGTTTCCTTTCTCAAAAAGGCATTTAGCTAAGTGTATGAGTATTGCACTGGATGCATCCAGATATATTCACAAACATATATTATTTTGTAGTATGGATTTAACATTTAACATTTATGAGCCAGATTTCTGACAAAGACACTTGGACACAGTAAGCTTCAGGAGATTCATACAATGTGTTTTTGTTGACATCATCCTAACACCTTGACTTAAAAAAAAAAGTCTACTTTATGGAGTTAAACGATATCAAGGTTGAAAGGTAGTCTTGGATGTGAAAAATAGCTGGTTGGTTGTCAGGGGTCAATTTTGTTTCTGCTTATTCCATGAGGCAGTGTTGCTCTCATAAATCAGCAGATACATGCAAATACTCACTTGCCTAGTTTTACACAGCCAGATAACCAAAACCCTATATATTGAGTAACCCAGAACTTTTGCAAAAAAAAAAAAGATTTCACCATTTGCAAATAAAGAGGTGCATTTGCAAAAAATGCACTGTATAATGCATTTCTATCTAAGAATATTTCTGTATGGTACATATCAATCGCGTGTCTCAAATGATATGGCTTTTCAGTTCGCACACTTTAATTCAATCAAGTAGCTAGAAGCCTTCCTGAGGTTTCTTTTCATTTACCAGAATTAAACTATTGATCTTCTTGCTGTGTCCCATCCTGAGGCTAGCCTCGGAGATATTAAATCTTTTCTGCCCTTTTGTTTTGCAACATGTAAATGACCTTGAAATCGGTCATTTCTTTTTTTTGCTCGAGTACCTGGTATATTGGTTGATTTGAGTTTTTAAGACCACTCTGAACTTGGTTTGGCTTGACTTCCAAGACTAGGTTTTGGGATTCTTTTGTGCTGAAATGCTAGCCCATATTTCAGTACAGAATTCTATCGTTTCTTGAAATACATTATGGCCTTATTTGAGGATATGTTGCATTATGTAGCCAACCCCAGCCCACACAAAAATAATGCCCTCTGCTTTTGTTTTTCTTTTGTTATCAAAGACTAACAGAGTTCTCCTACACCAGTAGCATCTTGAGAGAGTGCCACAAAATCTTTCAACAACGTAACCATGGCCCTTCAGTTTTCAGCATTCTTTTAATTAGCTTTCTTGCTTCCTTGCTTTTTACCTTGCCCTACCTACCATTTTTTTCCTTTGTCATTTTCTTGAATATGGAAACTACATACTGTAGTTGTAAGGGATCTCCTTAACTCCCTCAAAAATGCCTTGCTAACCTTTCTTTCAGGACATATTCTCATGACATAGCCTTTGTCTCATCCTCAGTTTATACCTAAGGTTCCCTCCCCTCATATTTGGCTGATCCAATCTCAAAATGGTATTTTACATCTTCTCAGTCTTGCTGTCTTCACAATTTCTGATATATTTTGCAACAAATGTAGTGATAATTCAGCTGGGTGCCTACCTCCCAACCTTTTTCCTCTAGTCAGTAGGCACTGCTCTCCATAACCATCTTGATTTGTGTTCTTAGATTGGTATGATATATAGTGACTGCAAGCAGACAATCACATGGACTGATGCTTTCAGGAACATTCATAGAGAATGTTTTGCTATCAATCTTCATACCCCAAAGAAGGCACCTGGGTCCAGGGTGTTAGGATTAGCTGGTGCTCTGCCTATAATCCTCCTGCTTCTTTCCATGGCTCTCCAGCATACCACCAGCCTATCAACCTGGGCAGGGAGCTGGGTGTGGTATGTGTCAGAGGTGGGTTTCAGCAGATTCTGACCAGTTCTGGAGAACTGGTAGCGGAAATTTTGAGTAGTTTGGAGAACCAATAGTAAAAATTCTGACTGGCCCCGCCCCCATCTATTCTCTGCCTCCTAAGTCCCAGCTGATAAGGAGGAAATAGGGATTTTGCAGTAACCGTCCCTTGGATTGGGGAGGGAATGGAGATTTTACAGTATCCTTCCCCTGCCATGCCCACCAAGCCACACCCACAGAACCGGTAGTAAAAAAAAATTGAAACCCACCACTGGGGGAGGGAGGATGTGTCTACAACATTCCTGGAATAATGCTATAGATATTTTCCCAACTAGTCCAAGTGTACGTTCATCACTGCAACATATCTGTGTGCCAGCAGGCTGCCACTGGATCAACTTGAAAGTTTTCCCAAAGTATTTATTTTAGTTTCAGTATAATCATTAACATATCAGCATGGTTATAATAGGTTCTGGTGGAAAAGGAGCACCTAGTCTCTGAGTCATAGATTCCCAGATACAAAGTTTCCTCTTACCCTAAGGTTACAAAATCCACTCTTTTTTTTTCTTCCTATCATTGTTTTTTCTAACGATCCAAACCACAAGACAATCATTTTCTTTTCTGTTTCATCCCAAAAATCTACAGGATACCTTTTTCAGATGCATTACCGAGCAGAATATAGACCACCTGTCAAGAAAGAAAAAGGAGATTGATAAACAGTTGTGCAGAAGTAGAGGTAAGCTCATCAAAGTGACTGCTACATCTAAGTAAGCAATGTATTGTATATACTTTTTACAGGCAAGGCAAGGTTCTTGGAGCAAGTTGGATTCTAGCCCTGCTAGCGAGTTGAATGATGGATATATATTTTTTAATGCTCCTTCTCTTTCTACAATAGCAGGAAAACTCTGACTAATTTTCCATGCTCAAGATCGGGGCTAATGGGGCTGTGATATTCACCTCCTGTGACAAAGGCAAAGGTATGTCTCCTATTAATAGACTAATAGAAATTTAATGTACTTAAGTTTTAGCTCCATTCCTTCTCTGCTCCCCCCGTCTCCCAGTACACTTTCCTGGCTCTGACTTTACTATCATAGGCTGAGGAAGGAAGGAAAGAAGGAAGGAAGGAAGGAAGGAAGGAAGGAAGGAAGGAAGGAAGGAAGGAAGGAAGGAAGGAAGGAAGGAAGTCCTGCCTGTCTTCAGCAAACCAAGACATATATCAATATTTCATCAGGCCTTTGTTGAGCCCCGGTTTTAGCTTTTCTTAATGGTGCACTTTACCAGGCAGCTTTTTCATACATCATTAAACAGCAGCTATAGTACTTGTGTGCCCTGTTTCTGATTTACCGTAGATAGTAATGTTTAAGATCACATTAACAGCACACAGGCTCTCTGCTCTTTGGCACTGCATCCAAATAATGAACAGTCAATAGTATTTCCAAATTAGCCTGTTCTCCAGCTCCCATTATTGAATGAAATAACTATTCTTAGGTCCGTGTGGGGCGGGATCATCAGGGTAAGGCAATTAATTCAGTGTCTAAACTAAATAGACAGACCTGACCTGTCCATACTAGAATTTCTAAAATAGAATATGAGGATGATATTTTTAAAAAGGAGAGGTTTCCCTGGCTGGCATCCAGTTCTGCAGACAGAAGGGCAAGCCAAGCATAGAAATTCTGGTTGCATATTCCTGTCCCTTGAGGACTACTTGATTGTTTTAGTGTACTCTTGACAGCGCAATGGAAGCAAAATATTATTAAAAAGCCAAGAAATTAATGTGTCTTTCCAAGAAAACCAACACCAGTAATTGGGGGGGGGTAATATTTACTGTTTAGCGAGTTTTCACATGGTATGTTATTTAAATAAATAAAAACCCCTGAACTTACTTGCAGGAGGGTTCAGCTTTCTTCATTGAGAAACTTAATTACTGAGTTGCCTAGAAATAGCAGATTATTTTGGTTTACATTTTGCTGTCCTGTTTGTCAATCCCTATCCTGCCTCTGTTGCTTCTTTTCCCTGTCACAGCCTGTCACCTGACTTCCTCTAAAGATTAAAAGCAACAAATCCTGACTGGTTTCGTGGACCTTGAGTGTCTGTGGGTGAGGAATTTCATCAAACATATTCAGTCCACTCAAAATGGTTACAATATTTTCTTTCCCTAAATCAATTTTTGCAGAACACATGTACAATATGCAGCTGACAAGAAAATCAAAAATAACAGCAGGGAGATTCTGGGAAGATCAGGAGACAAACTGATAGGAAGATAATCAGAATTTCAATGTGGACGGACTAACAGGAATATCAATAGCACCAATGGGTTGAAACTAGGAGTTCTCAATTGAGTTTTGTCTAGGTTAGATGCTGCTGCCCATCCTTTTCAGGTTCAAAGTTATCTGGGCATGTCTACATTTGTACAAAAGATACTTTGCTTGGGAAAGCTGAAGAATATGATACTAGGCCATGCAACTTTCCTTGGCTTCTCTCATTTGTTAAAATTGAAAATTTGTATTTGGGTGGTAGTATGAAATGAAATTCTTGAAATCTCAGTTCAGTAGATTACATTAGGAAGATGGGGGGGAGGGGGAACCATCTTGAAAGAATTCTGACTACGTTCTAGCCGAGAAAACTATATGACCATATCCATATAATTACCAGGGAATAACTTTAATTTAAAGGAGGTGTTTTTCATTAATAATCAATCCAGAGAAAAATACATGGAATGTTGAGGGCTGCTCTTTAAAAGTGGACGGTCCAGAACCCATTGAGGGAATTAAGGGGGGGGGGGTTAAGGAGTAAGGTCAGACATTAATGTACAATTTTGACCGTTTAACCACACCTTTAATTTTTCAAAATGCATGTTAAATAATGCATGCAAAACAACTAGAATTTTAGTTCCGCCCAGAAACCAAATAGATGGAATCTATTTGGTTTCTGATAGCTTGATTTCCATATAGTCCTATTCCCAATTCTTTTTTCTGAATACAAGGAACGGAGGGAGCTTGTGCACCTAATCTCTTCTACCTCCATCACCATCCTCCTGCTCGCTGTGAATTGCAGTAAATACCACCATGAAAAGAAAACTTAGGGTTCTACTTATCCATTAGTGATTTAGAAACCTAACATTTTACAAGAATCTATATCAGTCTAATTGAGGAGCAATGTGCAATCTTCCAGAGGATGAGCATAAATGGACTAGAACATAAATCTCATTCAATGACCCTAACTATTCACACCGAATATATACTATACTGCTCAAAAAAATAAAGGGAACACAAGCAGAAGACATCCGAGATCTGAATGAATGGAATAGCCTTATTAAATACTTTGTTCTTTACATACAGTAGTTTATACACTGCTCAAACAACTAAAGGGAACACAAAACTACTGTATGCAATGAACAAAGTATTTTAAAAGGCTATTTCATTCATTCAGATCTCAGATGTCTTCTGCTTGTGTTCCCTTTAATTTTTTGAGCAGTGTACTATTTCAACTGTTAACTTTAAGCATAGGATCAGCAAGAGTAGGATTATTTTCCAGAAGTTTTGATTGCAACTGTTATAATCCCTACAATTTCTCCAGAATGACTGCATTTAAAGTGTCTTAAGTTCATTAATGCAGATTCCTGGTAGTTTTTCATAGCTTTCCCTGCCCAAAAGAAACACAGCCTAGACATTTTTTACTCATGATTTATAGGATCACCTAAGGCAAAAAATCACTAATGCAGATAACTTTTATATCACAAGAAGGATAGCTGGGTGACACTACCAATTGTTAGTGCAGAAACGCTCATAGGTAGAATTTTTGGATAAAGGTGGGTTCACGGCACTACTTTGAATGGAGCATAAAGAAGAGCCACAGCCACTGAAGAGTGATTTAGTTTGGTAAGTTAGAGCCTCCATGGCTACTTCCCTCTCTGTTTTATTCCACCTGCTTCACCTTCTGCCTGCACTATTTTTCAGGATTATTTTACTTTTAAGTTCTTGCTTCACTTGGGAACACATTCTTCCTCAGAGTTCATTCTGTTTTCTGGTTGACTGGTTATTTTCAAATATCTATAAGCCTGGGAAAAAGTAAAGATTTGGCGGCTCTCTAGGTGGCTCAGTGGCTAAGACGCTGAGCTTGTCAATCAGAAAGGTCAGCGGTTTGAATCCCTAGTATAGGTCTCCTGCATGAGCAGGGAATTGGACTAGATGACCTCCAAGGTCCCTTCCAAC
Source organism: Pituophis catenifer annectens (assembly GCF_029215685.1). NCBI lineage: Eukaryota > Metazoa > Chordata > Lepidosauria > Squamata > Colubridae > Pituophis > Pituophis catenifer. The sequence goes on along the minus strand of NW_027256881.1, from coordinate 154,075,695 downwards.
TTTGTTACTGTAAATTATTTTCAAAATTATCAGAGCGCTGCAGGAAAATGTTTGATATCCAAAGAAAAATAAGCTGTTTCACAGAAATAAAATACTGTAATACAAAACTAAAAAAGTAATAGTCGGATGCAATTATGCCCTGGATATTTTATGTATTTTTCATCACTACATCAGTAGACATTTCTTTTTTTTAAAAAAATAAATTTTACTACAATTTTCCTTTACACAACTCTAGTACATAATCAACAGACTGTGTCATTTTTGTATATTTCGGATCAACATTCCATACAATATATACATTATATACATTCAATATCTAGTCCTCAATAGCCTTAAGTGTATTTCCAATTTTTATTTCTATTATCTATCCAAGTGTATCATTTTTCCCAAACTGCATAAAATTCTGAATCATCTTTTTCTTTTAGTTCTAGGGCAGTGATGGCTAACCTTTTTGCCATCGCGTGCCAAAAGCTGGGGGACTGCTGGGGGGATCGCACATGTGCGTGCCCACACCCATAATTCTATGCGCCCCCCCATGTATGTGTGCACGCCTCCCCTTGCTCCCCCCTGTTTTGGCATGTGATGGCACGGTGGGCATGGTAGGCCTGTTTTTTTGCCCTCCCCAGGCTCCAGAGGCTTTCTAGGAGCCTGGAGAGAGCAAAAACAGCCTTCCCAACCTCCCCGGAGGCCCTCCGGAGGCCGGAAAAAGGCCATTTATTGATTTCCGTTGGGCCCAGAAGGCCCAAAAATCAGCTGGCCAGAGCACGCATGCGTACTGGAGCTGAGCAAGGGCAACGCTCACGTGCCCACCAATATGGCTCCGTGTGCCACCTGTGGCACCCGTGCCATAGGTTCGCCATCATGGTTCTAGGGTAAGTTTATCCATTTCAGCGCATTCATATATCTTCTGAATGATCAATCCTTCTGGTGGTATATTGCGTTCCTTCCAATATTGCGCGAACACAATTCTTGCCGCTGTTAATATGTATAGAATCAAATATCTTATCTTTATATCATTTTTTTTTTAAATATTTCCAGGAGAAATGTTTCCGGGTTTAGTTCTATTTGACATTTTATTATCTCTTGTAGCCACCCTTGTATCTTAGTCCAGTACTTTTTCGTTTCAGGACATAGCCACCAAGCATGAAAGAAGATACCTTGACGTTGGTTAAATTTCCAACATTTTGGTCCTAAATTTGAGTACATTTTAACCAGCCCTGTTGGGGCTAGGTGCCAATGATAAAGCATTTTGTATTGATTTTCCTTTGTTATAGTGTAATTTTTGTTCCAAATTCTTTCCCAGTAGACATGTCATACTTTGCTAGGCTAAATAGCAAAACTAAACCCATATTAATCCAATTGTACTATATATCTGGAAACTCCTGACTCTCAACCTTCATTTACTATCAGCATAGCAGAACCTTGGGAATAGTTCCAGGCAGAGGAATTTTCCTACCTATTTTTTCAGCCAATGCTCAATCAGTTTGATGAACAAGAATTTGTTTTAGAAATTCCTTGGAGGAGAAAAGGATTCTGAAGAAAATGGTATATGTACTTAAGTTTATTAAAAGGTAGCCAAGGGGTCTACATGAATTCTTATATTAAACAAACATCACTCCAGTGTCTGAAGATTCCTGAGTTTTTCATCCTACAATTAAATTGGAAAGAAGACATCATGAAACTATTTTTTCCCCACTGGATTTTCAGAAGCAACATTCCTATCACGCTAAAGTGGAATCCATTTAGAGACCATTGGAAAATATTCCTTCCTCTGGGGAAATTTCCCTTTAATTTCTCTTCCCACAAATACCATGGAGTAATTCAAAAGGCTATTGCTGTCCCACAGTAGTTGTTGGTATGAACATGCCCAAGAGTGGGCTTCAAAAATTTTAGCAAGAGGTTCTCTGTCTGGTTGCTGTGTAGGCATGGCCATGGTAGGCGTGGCCTAGTCAGCCTCCTGTACCATGGTGGGGGGTGGGGGCATTTTTGCCTTCCCTGGGCTCCGGAGGCTTTCCTCAAGCCTCCAGGAGGGCGAAAACGGCCTCCCTGGCTTCTGGAGGCCCTCTGGAGGCCAAAACAGGCCCATTTCTGGCCTTCCAAAACTTCCGGTAGACCCGCTTTTCACCCTCCCAGAGCTTCTGTGCATGCCCTGCACTTACCTCGCATCCAAAACGGGCCGTGTGGGGACTCCTGAGCGGGGTAGGGTGGGATGAGTGGGGTGGGGTGGGGCCAGCCAGGAGTGGGATTTGGGGGTTCTCTAAACTGCACAGAATCTTAGCTAGAGGTTCTCCGAACTCCTGCAAACCCACAGTAGCCCACCCCTGAACATGCCTAATGCAAATCAACATTAAGGAAAATTGAAATATGATTCTCAAAATTGGATACCAGTGTTGATTTATAAGGAGGCAATGACATTAAGGCCTCAGGCTTTCTTAGTAGAGTTCTGCTCATAAGTGAAAAGGGGGCTTCATCTGGACAGTGTTCAGAATGAAACATCCCTTTAAAGCTGCTTTGTGAAGTAATCTGGCTCCACTCTTATCAAGAGAGAAATGATGCTGCAGTGTTGTTTCTTTTCATGTCATTTTGATGATCTCTGACAGCAGTTCTAGCAGAGGCCTGTTCTAACCACTTGATGTGTTAGAGAAAGCAATGGGAACAACATGAAGTATCTCAGTGATGTAAGTTGTGACATCTCCATGCCTTGACAAGGTGGAAAGTGTCACCTGCGTGGCATGAATGCTTCATCGAGGAAATTGCTATCGTTTGCCACAGGGCTACTTTGTAACCTTTCTTCAGTGTGTCAGTCAGTATTTCAGCTCTTGCTATGTATCTTAAAACTTAAGACCAAGTTGGAAAAACTCCTAATTTTCAAGCAGTGTACATAATAACCAATGCAACCACAAGCTTTCCAACATATGGAAATAAGAAAAGAGACAGGGAAGAAAAGCTGTTAATTATGGCAAGTGACTAAATTTGGATCCTTCTACAAATAAAAGATAATAAACTGAATCCAAATGATTTATTATTGCACTTAGGTATGAGAGCTTGGGGGTGTGTGAGGGAATTTCTCACTGGACACAGAGGATCTCTTACATTTGTTTTCCTTTTCTTTACTTTGATGGACAGTAAATATTTGCACTTCAGGATCCACTAGTTAACAGTTAAAATCCAAGAATAGTTAAATTCTACTAACGTTACTTAAAGTGGATCAGGAAGTATAAGAGGAATTAAAATGCCATGACTGGAACCATCTACAGCATTCTCTCTAATTGGGACATGCTTCATCAGGTAATCAACTTAATCAGGACCTTTCCCAAGGAACCCAATTAAAAGTTTAATGACACCGTGTGGCACGGGCTGCTGCTTAATTGGGATGATAATTCTGTTCTTTATAATTGGGATACTAGAAGGTGATTAAAGGAACCAGAACAGAATGTCCTTTGTGATTCTTACAAGCTGAGAGTAATTTGCTTTAAAAAAAAAAAAGAGTTTCTGTCATAGATGTTTCTAGCAATCTTTCCAGATTCTGAGAGTTGAGATGGCAATAATAATAACTCATTCCAAAATGACAATATTATTGCACAAAGCTGGTAGAACTCAACTTTCCCAATCAAAGTGCATTGTTCATCCAAATCAGTTCTTGAGATGTTCATTCAGAAAGAAAGATACACAGGAGAACATTAGGAAGGCATGCTAGAACAACCCCCATTTAAAAAAGCAAGCTTATCCTCTTGTTTTATATGTGGGAAAGAGCCACATTTTGCACATGTTTATATATGTATTGATAAAGTGCAAACATGCATTGACTGCCTGTCACAGGAAAGGAACCTGCAGGTATGTAACTGTTGACAATAGATAGATAGATAGATAGATAGATAGATAGATAGATAGATAGATAGATAGATAGATAGATAGATAGATAGATACTGTAGGTAGGTAGGCAGGCAGGCAGGCAGGCAGGCAGGCAGATAGATAGAATTATTTATTGGCCAAGTGTGATTGGACACACAAGGAATTTGTCTTGGTGCATATGCTCTCAGTGTACATAAAAAAGAAAAGATACATCAAGAATCATAAGGTACAACACTTAATGATAGTCATAGGGTACGAATAAGCAATCAAATCATACTAGGAAACAATCAGTATAAATTGTAAGGATACAAGCAACAAAGTTACAGTCATACAGTCATAAGTGGGAGGAGATGGATGATAGGAATGAAGAGTCTAGGAGACTAGGTTCCATGCAGGTGATTATTTATAGGTGGTTATTTATCGGTAAATCAAGCTTTGTTTTTAAAAATCAACTGCTATATTTAATGTTTGCAGAAAAACTTAAACTTAAAAACTTTGTATAATTCTGGTCATCCCCACAAGAAGATTCTGGAGCTAGAGAAGATGCAGGAAAAAAAGAAGAAAATGAGTAGAGATTTTCCTTTCTCATTTAGTCTCTTCCAAAGAATCACTTGTTTATGCCACTGTAGATATGTGCAAGAGACAAGTCAACCTGAAATCAACTTTTGAGCATCTTCCTTACACTGTTATTGTTACTGCTTCCAAAAATCTTATCTGGAATTTCCTCAGCTCAGGTTCCAGAGGAAAATGTGTTGAAAAATTTTGTGCAACTTCTCAAATCTTAGATGAAGCAGCTTCACTTTGATGGAAATTCTGCTTTCTTCTGCTTCATGTCTCTGAGATTTTCCTCCTTCCTCCAGAAGACAAAGCACTATTTCCAAGGGTGAAATGCTACCAGTTTGGGCCAGTTTGCCCGATCCAGTTGTGATTATCGGAGCCTTTTTTTTATTTTTTAAAAGCATTTTTTTACTACCGGTTCCAGCGAATAGGTAGTAAAAAAATGCTTTAAAAAAGTTTTTAAAAAAAAAGACTCAGCTGATCGTCGGAACTTTTTTTTTTACTTTTTAGGCATTTTTTTTACTACCGGTTCAGGCGATTAGGTAGTAAAAAATGCTTTAAAAAAGTAAAAAGAAGGCTCTGACGATCACAGCTGTGCCGCGTGATCGCCAGAGCCTTCTTTTTACTTTTTTAAAGCATTTTTTTACTACCTATTTGCCCGAACCGGTATTTTAAAAATGCTTTTAAAAGGAAAAAAAAAGGTTCTGATGATCACGCGACACAGCTGTGATTATCGGAGCCTTTTTTTTATTTTTTAAAAGCATTTTTTTACTACCGGTTCCAGCGAATAGGTAGTAAAAAAATGCTTTAAAAAAGTAAAAAAAAAAAAAAAAAGGCTCCGACGATCACAGCTGTGCTACGCGATCGTCAGTATTCAATCTGGGTCAGTCACCAGGATCAGAGAATTAGCCTTCCGAGCTTTCAGACTTGTGCTGGAGCCCATCCTCAGGCAACTTCTTTCTACCAAAATGTCTCTACACCGGAATGTCTCTACACATTTCGGTAGAGAGACGTTCCCTGAGGATGGGCTCCAGCACGATTCAGAAAGCTTGAAAGACTAAACCTCTCATCCCTGTTGATCGACTCAGCTTAGATCCTGCAACATTATCCTGAGACATGTATATATTTGCTTTCATTCATAACGTGTGATATTTACAAATCAGTCGTATACATCAAATAGTAGAAATGTTTTTTCCCCTCCTTTGTAATACAGTTTTTTAATTTTCTTCTTAATAACTGATGCTTTTGCTCATTATCTCTATTACAGATACGTTTTAGTAGAAAAGTTATACACACCAGCTAGGAACTTCGGTTGCTTTAATTAATTAATTGCACTAATAATAATGACTGCTAATTTACTCTCTAATTATGTTTATGAATTAATTGCTCCAATGTTGTGGCTTATAACCATTACACACAAACATGACAGCTCAGTTTAAGCAAAACATGTATGGCAGACTTTTCAGCCCTACTAGATCCCAGAATTTCATTTGAATAGCCCAACTTCCCTCCACTTTTTCCCATCCATTGATTCATAAAACCGCTGTCACTTTGCCATGGTAGTGTTTTTTTTTTTTAAATTTATAAGCTACCACAGAAAGAGTCTCCTCTATGTCAATATTCACATTTCCTTGGTGATTAAATATTTGTCCACTGTTACATCAACATAGAAAATCCTACGCAACTTCTGGGCATCTCATGTTCTACATTATATGTCTCCAGATATCTTTTTCTCAAATTAAACCTTTCAGCTTAAAAATTTTTTAACACAAGCATATCTCTGCTACAGGCATTTGAAAATGCAGATTTGACTGGTGTAAGCTCTCTTTTAAATCTTACTTTCACTGTTTACATATCTCCTTTCAGATGTTTGGACTGTGTTTTTGTTTTTGATCTGGAAAATTTGACTATTTGCTCCCAACTCCTTCTTGAGCCAAGATCAGAAATTCCAGTCTGTACTCCAAAGGAGGAGCTGTCCCCCAATTTGGCCACCACAAGATCTGACTGGTTGCTCTTCTGCTTTTTGTTCATCCCATACAAAAGAAAAAGAAAAAAAGGCAGTTGATATCTGGGTGGACCAGATATCTGTATTGGCCTTTTGTTTTTAGGGATTGTTCCCTCCTTGCTAGTCTTCATGTTTTTCTTTTGCTTTCCCAGAAGTTTGTAGACATGAATGCCTTTAACCCCTTCCCCTTTAAGACTAAGGTAAAGTAAACCGTTTCTTTTTACTCTTTATGTGCTACAGTAATCAAAGCAATAGGGGAATAGATTGTTCATGTCTACAATCCTGTGTGCAATCTATGGAAACGTTGTAATAAGGAAGTTCAGCTCCATGGAAATAAAGTAATAATATATTCATTCATTCTTTCACTCACTGGATGGGAAGAGAATGTTTGCATTATTATTGGCAGGGGATGGGAAAACAAGGTAAGCAAGCTTAACCCAACCTGAGCAGAAACACAAGGGTGTTTGAGAGGTCCTTGGTGCTCTCTCTGCTTGCTTGTTTTCTTGAAGACATTTCAATACCCAACGTAGGTAACATCATCAGTGCTAGTAAGGAGAATACTCCAATCAAGAAACTGCCAAGAAGCCAACAGTAAACAGTCCAACCAAAGAATCTCTAAAACCACTTCCACCAGTACTGACAGGGTAAGCCACTAGAATATAAACTGATAGCAAACCACACTCTTTACTAGCACTGTTACCTAGTTTGAGTAATTACTTAGCCCAGATAATGAAATGTCTGCAGGAAAACCATCAAGCTCGTAGAGCACCAAGGACCCTTCATTTCAACCCTGTGCTACAAATATTCTCCTTTATTGGTACAAATAAGGAAGACATAAGGACTGAATGGTGTGTGAACATCTATGTTTGAGAATAGTTCACTTAACTCTAACAGGCCATCAATAGATCAAGCCCAAGATAATTATTTTTTTAAAAAAAAAACCATTGCAACTGCTGACCAATAGAGAATATAACAGCTTGGCAGTCTAAGACAAAACGCTACTCAGGGTACCAACCAGTCACTGGAGGGAAGGAGTCATGCCAGCCACTCCACTGCAGCCAATCAGAAGTGGGTTTTACTAAAATGGAATGCAGGGCCCAAGACTACTCAGGCAGGAAGATATTTTTGACTGAAGATGGAAAACATGGATAAGGAACACATCTCTGATTGGCTGGGAGTGAAAGGAGGACAGCATCATTCCTTTTTGCACTCAGGAAGTGGTGAGTACCATAGACTAGCAATAGGACAAGCAAAAAGTGAGGATCTACTCTTCCCCTCCCTCCCTCCCTCCCTCCCTCCCTCTCTCTCTCTTCCTCCCTCCCTCCCCCCTCCATCATATCATTGGACACCTCAAGTGATCCATCTACTTCACCTTCAGCCTACTTCAGAATTTACCTTCTTTTTCTGTTGTGCTATCTACCTAACAACTTGCATAGTAGTTGGCAAGCACTTGGCCCAATCCGCTGCCTCTCACCACTTACTCAATGCAATGCACACGTTCAATAATTAGATATATGGATCAGAAGCATTTCTGAGCTGCTTAGCCAAGTGCATCTCTTGTCCTTTGTACACATATTTGTACAAAGTGTTGCCTGTAATTTTAAAGATGCTTGCCTGAGGGAGGTTTCATTTTTCCATTGAAGTCCCCTTGATTTACTGTATGCAATATGTTACAGCTTCCTTATTTGCTCCTCTGGGACACTTACTGACAGTAAATCTCTATTAAAATATTCTTCCATATGGTTGCATGAAAATTTTATAGCAGTGAGCCTGGGGCTGAAGGTCACAGCTGAGTAGCTGCAGTTAAGCAGTGCAGTCTATAGACTTGGAGGTACATCTGTTCTGGGAGTGAGAATAAAATTAGAATTTTACTCTCTGTGGCAATTCTTGAAACTAGTTACGCTTGTTTATCATAGCCAGCCTGCACCAAAGCAATGTCTTTCAGCGACACATTATTGAATATTGTGGTTACACGTATTAGATTGTGAGTCTAGATAATAAGAAAAACAAATGGCAAACCCTAATGAATATTTCATTTATGATAGAGGGATGTATCTTGCTTATATGTTTATTAATACACGCAATGTATTGTCACCAGAAAAAATTCTGGATGTTGGATTTTCAAGTTTTCTAAGTGATTCATTGCTATTATAGTTAATCAGCTTGTTGAGAGGAAAGAGATCAATTGCAGGCAGTCACCAACACCGTTAAGACAACAAGGTTGTTGGCAACCAGTGTTAGTCCCTTAGAATCCCAGAAATGGGGGGGTCGACTTTTTGTAAAACTCATGGCAAGGTGCTTCCAAATGTGTTCCTCACAAAGCATAGGATGTACACATGACTCTAAATGTCCACAGTATCTGACACAAGGATCAGCCAAATGTTAATCTACAGCTTGTTGTTTGCTTGGGGAGAACAGCAGGGATGTTTCTAATCCCATTTTATTGAGCAACATCACGAGATCTATCAAAAAGAATTCAGGCCAGAGCAGATCTTTCCAAATTCCAAGTGGGATGCAACTGGAGAACTCTCAGAGAGAAATCTGCCCTAAAACATATCTCAGAGGGCTAGCCTATTTTGGATTGTGGACAATTCCTCTTAAAACTATTTTGACCCATTTAGAAGTAACTTCTTTGAAGTGATCCCAAATACCTTATTTCTCTCTCTCTCTCTCTTTTTGAAACATTTATCATCAGATTGCAATTAATCATAATGCAGGAGGGCAAACTTTCTGGCATGCCAGGGCTCGAGATTTTGTTCTCCAAGTTATGACTTATTTATTTAATTAATTGATTAATTTGCATGATGCTCAACTCCCAGGCAACTCTGGGTTGGCTCACAAGTAGAAACATTAAAAACAAAATGAAAGCAATAATAGATAAAAATAAAAAGAGTTAAAGATGGCAATGATGACAAAAAAAATAGAAAGAACAATAGAGAAACAAACTCACCCAATCAAAAGGAGTTTTTACTCCTACTGACCAAGGATCTGGGTGAAGATACAAATCTTCTAGGTCCTTTGAAATATTATCAGGGTGGAAGCCATCTGGATCTCAGGGGGAACTTCATTCCAGAGGGCAGGTGTTGTTGCTACAGAGGAGGCATATTTCTTGAGTCCCAAAAGACAGCATTGTTTAATCAAAGGAATCTAGAGTGTGCCAACTCTGCCAGATCAAATTGGCCAAACAGATATTATGGGAGACAGGCAGTCCCTCAAATAACCAGGCCCTTTGCCATGTAGGTTTTTCTAGGTAATAACCAGCACTTAGACTTGGAAGCAAACTGGCCACCAGCATAGCTTGAGTAGCAAAGATGTTACATGGGCATATTAAGGCATGTCTGCTACTGCCCATGACATTTGAACCTTGTCGGTTGTCTTCAAGGGCAGCCCCGGGTAGAGCACATTGCAGTAGCCAAGACTTGAAATGACCAGTGTGAGTGACTATCTGAAGAGCTTCCCAATCTAGGAAAGGGCACAATTGGTGCAACACATGAAGCTGCGCAACAGCCTTTGTAGTCACAGTTGCCACCTGATCAGCGAGAAGCAGCTGTGAGTCTAGGAAAACATCCAAACTACACAGCAATCTTGAAGTAGATTCTCCAGGAATGCTAGATAAGGGAGAATATGGAACTCAATTTTTGAGAATATTAACTTTTCTTCTTTACTTTGTTGGGAAACAAATTTATAGTCCTTATACTTGCCGAACTACAGTATAGCTGTATACAGGTAGTCTTCAACTTACAATCACAATTGAGCCCAATTTTTTGTTGCTAAGTGAGACATTTGTTAAGTGAATTTTGCCCCATTTTATGACCTTTCTTGCCACAGTTCTTAAGTGAATCACTGCAAGCATTAATTAACACGGTTGTCAAGTCAATCTGGCTTTTCCATTGACTTTGGTTGTCAGAAGGTTACAAAAGGGGATCACATGACCCCAAGACACTGCATTAGTTATAAATGTGAGTCAGTTCCCAAGCATCTTTAATTTTGATCATGTGACCACGGGGATAGCGCAGTGTGAAAAATGGTCATAAGTCACTTTTTTAGTGCCATTGTAACTTCAAACATCCACCAAATGAACTGTTGTAAGTTGAGGACTACCTGTAGCTTCGTTATAACTAAGCTATAACACTATGGAGGAATATCTGTGAAAGGATGGAAGAGTGGGTGGCTGAAATAAAGTTTCAATGATTGCTAAAGAGAGTCTAGACTCTTCTTCATCTCTGAAAGAAAACAGCAAAACACTCTCTCTCTCTCTCTCTCTCTCTCTCTCTCTCTCTCTCTCTCTCTCTCTCTCTCTCTCTCTCTCTCTCTCTCTCTCTCTGCCCTCCCTCCCCCTCTCTCTCCGTAAAAGTTCTTTCAAATGCCCTAAACTCCACTCTTCCTCATTTCCCCTTAGAATAGCTTGAGCAACTACATTAAACTCAGTCCCACCACTAAAGTGAGCCAGGCCAATTTGCCAATGTTGTGGGGATTTGTATGACGCTTGGAAAGTCAAGCTAATGAAAGATTTATTTTTTTAATTTATTTTTTTATTTTAATTTGATATGCCACCCTTCTCTGGAGACTCAGGGCAGCTTACAATGCGTTAAGCAATAGCCTTCATACTTTTGTATATTTATACAAAGTCAGCTTAGATGGATGGATTCAGCTTCAGAGGAAATGCTGCAAAGGCAGATTTATAGCACCCTGCTGGAGTTGTGGGGCACCTGTATTCTACTGGCTGCTCCAGTCACCCCCCAGGCTTCAGCAGTTTTCCCCTCTGTCCTGTAGCCAAGGCATAGCACCATCTTGGCTGCTCCTCCCAGTTCCTTCAAGGAAAGTTCTGCTGCCGCCCTCACAATAGCTGGATGGGGGTTTAAAAACACCTTTGAATTGAATTCAATTGAATTGAATTTATTAAATTTTTTATACCGCCCTTCTCCCAGAGGGATTCAGGGCATTGAATAGCCAGGATTAAAATACATACAATATGAAAATTAAAATAATTTAAAACATAATTAAATCCATTTGGCTTCCCCAATTTAAAACCCCTTACCCATAATTAATTAAAACCCCTTACCCAACAATTAAAAATTTTAAGCCAGCCTGGTTTGCTGAAAGAAGAAGGTCTTCAGAGCCCGGCGGAAGGTCCGGGATCAATCGTATCCCTGGGGGTAGCTCGTCCAGAGGGCAGGTGCCCCACAGAGAAGGCTCTCCCCCTGGGGGTCGCCAGTCGACATTGCTTGACCGACGGCACCCTGAGGAGACCCTCTCTGTGGAGTGTATTGGTCGGTGGAAGGTTGTCGGTGGCAGAAGGTGGTCTCATAGGTACCCAGGCCCTAAGCCATGGAGCGCTTTAAAGATGAGAACCAATACCTTGAAGCGCACCCAGAAGACCACTGGAAGCCAGTGCAGCTCGCGCAGGAGAGGTGTTACATGGGAGCGCCATGTTGCCCCCATAATCACCCACGCAGCTGCATTCTGGACCAGTTGGAGCCTCTGGGTGCTCCTCAAGGGGAGCCCCATGTAGAGAGCATTACAGTAGTCCAGGCGGGAAGTAATGAGGGTGTGAGTGATCGTGCATAAGGAGACCCGATCCAGAAAGGGGCACAACTGGCGTATCAGGTGAACCTGATAAAAAGCCCCCCTGGCCACAGCCATCATTTGCTCTTCTAAAGACAGCCGTGCATCCAGGAGGATGCCCAAGTTATGAGCCCTCTCCGTGGGAGCCAATGACTCACCCACAATAGCCAGTGATGGCACCAGCTGGCTATATCGGGACACTGGCAACCACAGCCACTCGGTCTTGGAGGGGTTGAGTCAAATCCTGTTCCTCCCCATCCAGACCCGCATGGCCTCCAGGCACCGGGACATCACTTCAAGGGCATCATTGGGGTGGTCTGGGGTGGAGATGTACAACTGAGTATCGTCAGTGTACAGATGGCACTGCACCCCAAATCCACGGATGATCTCACCCAGCGGCTTTGCATAAATGTTGAACAGTAGAGGTGAGAGGACCGACCCTTGTAGCACCCCACAAACAAGGTGCCTTGAGGTTGACCTCTGCCCCCCCAGCCAACACGGACTGCGACCGGTCAGAGAGATAGGAGGAGAACCACCATAACACGGTGCCTCCCACTCCCAACCCTTCCAGCTGGCGCAGCATGATACCATGGTCGATGGTATCAAAAGCCGCTGAGAGATCTAACAGGACCAGGACAGAGGAACAACCCCTGTCCCGAGCCCTCCAGAGATCATCAACCAATGCGACCAATGCCATTTCTGTGCTGTACCTGGGCCTGAAGCTGGACTGGAACGCATCTAGATAGACAAATGCCAAAGCAAACAAGGGAAGGGAAGGAGGGATGGTGTGCTAGCTGTAGGAGAGAGAGCACAACAGTGAGGAAAGTTGTCTGGTGCCATGAAACTGCCACAAAGGAAAACAGAAAGGTTGGTTGGTGCATGTGCTGAAGTGACTTAAGAGAAAGAAGTAGATCTATAACTCCTAAGAAGCTTAATGGCCAAAGCAGAATTTTAACCTTGGTTTCCCCAACTTTGTTCCATCTCTCACACAGTTACATTGCATTGGTTTTCCTCATAAAATGTATATCTGTACAGGGGTGGGTTCCACTACCGGTTCGCAGCGGGATCACATGCGCAGATCACCAATGATGACGTTGTGCCGGGTGGGCGGAGCCTCATGCCAGTTTTCCTACCGGTTCTATAGAACCAGGCAGAACCAGGAGCAACCCACCACTGATCTGTACAGTTTCATTCTAGGGAGCCTGTGTTAAAACTGGTTATTTCCAGGTATTGTTCAAATTGTCATAGTTTTCTTACTTTTTTTTCCATCAAAGCAGTGTTTTTTCTGCTTTTGTCTTTTTAAAAATTCACTGAAGAAAATAATGATGAAAACCACGTATCGATTTTGCAAAGAATCTTTAGAAAAATACAAAATATTTCAAATATACAAACACCTATTGTCATGAAGCCATGTGGTTTTTGTGGAAAGAGAAATCAGGTCGAGTCGAGTAGAAAAATTATAAGAGACAATAGGAGAAGAGAAGAATATATCTGGAATTGTAATGTGGGAGGTAGGAGTGCAGGAAAAACAGAAAGTGAGAGGAGAAAAGCATGGTTCCAAATCATTTATTGCTGGAACCCTTCCCTCTCGCTCCCCCCACCCTCCTTCCTTTCCCCTTGTTCTCCCTCATCTCCCTCCCCCTACCCACCCTTTCTGAATATAGAACACAACGCTTGTACCTGTTCTCAGATTACAACCCCACCTTTCATGGTATTATGTGCTTGGGTATGGGAATAACAGCATCCGTTTCCTGTTCTCAACTTTCTACTCTAATTGAGATGAGGAACATAGAGATATCAAAGTACCTTCCCTGACAGGGTAATCTTAATCCACATTGTCGTTTCCAAAATGGGAATAATAATACACTTGATGTTATAGTCAATACAGTTGCATTGGGAAAGCAAGGTAACACTCACCCACCCACTCTGTCCTATTGTCTGTATACAAATCTTAGCAACAATACAGAAGTGTTTTTCTACTGCTGTCTTCTTCTTCTTCTTCTTCTTCTTCTTCTTCTTCTTCTTCTTCTTCTTCTTCTTCTTCTTCTTCTTCTTCTTCTTCTTCTTCTTCTTCTTCTTCTTCTCCTCCTCCTCCTCCTCCTCCTCCTCCTCCTCCTCCTCCTCCTCCTCCTCCTCCTCCTCCTCCTCTCTCTCTCTCTCTCTCTCTCTCTCTCTCTCTCTCTCTCTCTCTCTCTCTCTCTCTCTCTCTCTTTTACATTTTTACATTTCTTTAGTATTTCCTAGTGGTTTCCTATCCAACTATTTAAACAGGCCTAAATTAGCTTAATTTCCAAGATGCCAAGTTCTACTAGCTCCTTTATATTAAGCAACAGCAGTGCAGGATGAACTGCTTCGTTGGAAGGGGAAGGGGGTTGTCCTGTTTTTCCACCACTGCTGAAGGAAACTCAGTGTAACAGTGTATTCTGTTAGGCATACCTCCGGGCTTGGCTATAGCCAATGAGGATTTATTTTTTTTTACTTCTTTTCAAATCAGCAAATCCCACAGTTCTTCAATAAACTGCCACTGCTTCTTAGAAAATACATTTTAGTGATGTAGGAGAAATTATTCTGTGGGAAGTATCCCACTAATGCAAGCAGAGAGAGGCAGAAATACTTATACAGTTATTGAATACCCAGTACCAATTTATAAATGGGTAAATCTCCTGGGGGAAAAAAATAAAGCTATCCCTTCATCTGTCTTTCGTGGGCCAAGTTTATTACTCCAAAAACTAATTTCCAATACCAAGCTATCAAGCATCTCTTTCTACAACAATTCACTTTTGTACAATCCAGGTGAAGAATTCAAGATTTGGGGCCTCAAACAACATTTCTCTCTCTCCCTCCCTCCCTCCCTCCCTCCCTCCCTCCCTCCCTCTCTCTCTCTCTCTCTCTCTCTCTCTCTCTCTCTCTCTCTCTCTCTCTCCTCAATTAGATGAGATCCAACCTCTGGCATGTACCTAATTAATTCACTTGTACCCTATTTTTCAAAGAAGATGGATATCAGCTTGCTGTAATATTTTACTAAAGTGGATGCATGCTGGGTTGGTTTGAAATGAATTCCCAGCCACAATCTCTGACATCCTGACAAGCCAATAAAAGTGATATTAGGTGATTAAATGTAGGAATAAAAAAGAAGGTCGACATAATGATAAACTGTAATGAAGTCAAACAGCTGGCTGACTCCTTGGTGAATTTGCCACCTGATGGCTTGTACTAAGATCCAGGCAATGCCTCCAGCTTGCTAGTCATCTGGC
The DNA here is from genome assembly GCF_029215685.1 of Pituophis catenifer annectens. Taxonomy (NCBI): domain Eukaryota; kingdom Metazoa; phylum Chordata; class Lepidosauria; order Squamata; family Colubridae; genus Pituophis; species Pituophis catenifer. The sequence goes on along the minus strand of NW_027256881.1, from coordinate 154,060,461 downwards.
AACCACGGCTATACACACACCAAACATTGCCTCCCATTCATTAATTGGCTTGCTGGAAATTTGCTTTCTTGCCATTAGACAGAGAACATCTTTTTCAAATGTGAGGGAGAACATGGCCTATTTGTAATATACAGGAACCGTTGATTAATGCTGATAAATCACCAGTGGCTAATCTGCAGACAGGGCTAGATTTCTAATATCAAAAATCACACAGAGGCTTTCTTTCTACTTAACTTTGAGTGGATTTGACTCAAGGTGAGATGTTGATGCAGCAATTAATGGAGAGGGGGAGTGTAGAAAGGGAGTTCTTTGTTTTTATTTCCAACATATATGAATTGAATGTGTGGTTAGCTCAACATGATTGCAGCTTGGTTGGAGTTTCCCCACTTTTCTGGCATCCGTTCTCTTCCTCCCCCATCCTTCCATTGCTCTGCTATGTTTTTCTTTCAGCTGCTACTTTGGAATCTGAATGGCGTTTAGGTGTGAATAATGTAGTGTAAACTGCATAATTTCTCATGTATGCAGCCTTGAAAAGAGCAAGAGCAGAACACAATGGAATGCAGTGTGATTCAACAGGGAATAAGGCAGAAGACAAAGAAGATGGATCTTGGCCAAGCTTCCTCGAGGTTTCAAATCAGAACACAGATACTAGGAGGAAACGCAAATGCAGATGTAACTTTGTTATCAAGCTGCAATGACCATCGTACGTCTCTTCTTCCTTCTTTATAGGTGGGCTTGGGGCACTGGGAGTTGTGATCCAATACATCTGGAAAGTATCCAGTTGCAGAAAATCGGCATACACAAAAGTAATATTGTGACTACATGTTAGGAAAAATGGAGGATTACCATCAATCCTTTCCTATTTCAGGTCATAATAAGCCACTTCAGTGGAATAGCAGTAGCACTTCTACTAGTTACTTATTTACTTACTACTTATTTACTATGTACTTAATTACTACTTATCACTCCATAGTGGTTTATGAAATCTTCCTTCCCAAAAGGAGTGTTTATAATTGTGATTGTTAAGCTTGTATGAATTAAAAAAAAAACCAGCAGGTATCTTCAGGACACTTCCCCTCTGATCTGTACCATCATACCTAGTGAGTGGTGTAGAACTTCTCAGGGGGTTTTGTGCTCACAGATGCCTCCTTGCTTAGCCCTTGCTCTCCTCAGCCCAGCAGACTGACTACATTCTCAGCAGTTCTTCGCCACCTCTTAAACACACTTTTATGAGGAAGGTAACGTCAAATCACTGTTGCTTAATTAACATGAAGGCGAAGGCTCCCATCCAGCTGCACAATAGCTTCCCTGACCTTGCAGGAAGGATGCATGACTTCATTATGGAGTATATTGTTTCCTATAAACATATAAAACCTGCGCCAATAACAACCCCATCAGCTGAAATGAAGTTATCCGAGAACAGAATTAAACTCTCCATGACCCCTTTGCTCTACTCTGTAGACCCCTATTAATAATTTCTAATTTAATCAACAGGGGTAAATGTGCTCTATGCAACCCATGCCAGGCACTCTGCCAGGAAGGACCTATCGCTGTCCCTCTCATTTATTCCACTCCAAAGCTCCTTCGTCAGAAGATGTATTTTTCACTGGAAGGCCACTGGTTGATTTCCTCTTTTGTTATCTTTTCAGGCAAAGTCATGTCCTTGTAACGGATAGACGGCTGGCTTTGTAAATAACCCTGGAGTGACTGATGGTGCTTTCACCAGGGGAAGGCGACAAATCGCTGGGCATTATTCACTCCTGGCCTGCGAAGGCAGAGGTGCAGCTGACAAATTTATGACAGATACCAGCTCACCCCTTACACAAATATATGCTTTCCTGGCAAATTCATCACCAGTTTTTAATGGGGCCCAGATCGAATTTGTCAGTTGTCTGTCCCAGTATGTTGTTTCCCTTTAGGTTTCCATCAACGATTGCTAGCTGAAAGCATCTTTTAGCTGCTAAGCCTAGGAGAGATCAATGATGACATATCTATTGATGGCATTTTACCTTCAACTCTTTGGCCATTCATCATTTTAACAATGCTGATACGTTTATTGAGTCTCTGTGAGTGTCTAGAACTAGATGGAACATGATGGTAGTCTACATCCCTTCACCTCAGCCCTGCTTGCTAAGGATTTCTCGTCCTTGCTCATTTCCTTGCTCAATCTTTTCATCAGAAGATGTAAAGCACATGTCAGAAAAGGAAAGGGACTAGGAGATGAATGTATCTCATTGTTGGCTGGGGAATTCTGGGAGATGAAGTTCACACATCTTAAAGTTACTAAGGTTAAGAAACACTGGACTAGAAAGTAGATAACTCTCCAAAGTTTTGTTTGTTTGGAACGTGGTTGATTTTGTAAGAGTTGACTTTTTATGTAAAATCAGCTGTATCTCAACATTTACTATCCCTTCAGACATATACAACAGAAGACTAACTGCCATAACCTTATTTCCGGATCTTGTCATAATTATTTGGATCTCCAATTTCCCTTAGTGTGAAATTTGAAATAATACAATCATATGAATGGACTTGTTCACCTCAGAAAACTATTGTTCAATTAAATAAAAATATGGATGTCTCAAACTAGATACTGATGAGTTCATCATAAACTATCCAAGAAAATTTGCATTGATTTTCAAAACCCTGTTCTTCCAGAATACCAATTTGGAGTTATTAAAGAACACTAAATGTGGATCACATCTATCTGAATAGGAAACCAGTTCAGAAAATGAACTGTGGAAGTCAAATTCCCTAAATCGTACGAACCTGTAACCTGGATCAATCCAGCATTTGCTAACTAGCTCAAAAATAATGAGAAATTTTGCATGTAATAGAGCCTGGTGTGCTTTATGGATATTTGTACAACAGGTATAATAAAATGTGCTATTTGTAATGTTCAAATTTCATCTAGAGTTCACCTTCTAAAATGCATTCCTTGAGTGAATTGTAAAACGGAAAGGAAGGGAGGGAGGGAGAGAGAGAGAAAGAAGAAGGGACTTCTCCCAAGAAGGATTGTTAGTTGGTGTGGATTAGTTTTTTGCATAACTAACTTAATCCTATATGATCTGCCTAAACAGATACCAAATATGCATCCATAATGGGCCACATTTATAATTTTCTTGAATATTGCCATGTAGAAAGACAAAATATATTTGTTTGGAATGAGTAAAAATAGTGAGAAGATGTCACGTAAGTCACTGCTAAAAATTTCAAATAAGAAAGTCACACTTAACCTGGAGGGAATTTATTTTTCCAACTTCCACCAGCCCTCAAGAGAGTACTCAGAGCAATCTACTGGCATCATGAGCATGCATGTTCATGATCTTTAAAGGATATTAAAAAAGAAGAATATTTTGTTTCTGTCATTTGGAAGATGTCTGCTCCATAATTGGGTATCCCTCCATTTGAAACATTTACAGCCCTTTGTTGCATATTGTCAAAAATTGAATGAAAACATTATGGCTAATTCAGCTTTTTGAAAAGAACCCTTTTATATTTTGCCTCTGCAAACCACGTTGATTGGGAACAACAGGCTATAGACTTGGAAACTGATGTAAAGACACACTTTTTCAGTATTAGCCATCAGCCTAGACCCGTGATGGCGAACCTATGGCACGCATGCTACACCTGGAGATGTAGCTCAGCTCCAGTGTGCATGTGCGCACCACCCAGCTGATTTTTGGGCCTTCCGGTCCCACTAGAAGTCAGGAAATGGGCCATTTCCAGCCTCCAGAGGGCCTGGGGGGGGTTGGGGAAGGCCGTTTTCATCCTCCCCAGGCTCCAAGAAAGCTTCTGATGCCTTGGGAGGGCAAAAAATGGACCAACTGGGCCCACCGTGGCATCGCGTGCCAAAAGTGGGGGTTGCATGGTGGGGTCATGCGCTTATGCGTGGGGCACATTGAATTATGGGTGTAGGCATGCATGTGTGTGACCCTCCCCCCATGCTCCCCCCGCTTTTGGTGGCTAAAAGGTTAGCCATCACTGGCCTAGACACTGCCTAAATGGAACACAGCTTAGTAGTATAAAATATACCTTTCTTGTGCTTTGGAATAGGATATAAATCAGGGGTGAGTTATCTGTGGCCTGAGGGCCACATTCGGACACCCAATTCCATTTTCAGTCTCCCAGAACCCAATAGGATCACAGTAAAGTGGTGATATTTGATAGTATGATGGGGATAGTGGTTATCTTTTAATTTAAGCTGCAAAAAGGGCAGTTTTAAGGAGGGAGGGACTTTGTCCATCAAACAAAGAACAAATCACAACCTTTAAATGTAACAAAAATGAATCCCAAATCTGGCCTGCAGGCCATGAATTTGACAGCCCTGGTCTATGATCTCTTTAAGACCCTCCATCTATTGCAATGAATCTAGCATCGGCTTAGTCAGCTTTTGAAATGATTAAGGACACTTTTGTTTGACTAAAGGAAAATTGAGGGTTTGATTCTGTTCACTGCCTCTTTTACCTAGATTTGCACACAAAGCAAAGGATGGCACACAAGTGAAATAATTTGGAGCAAGCAGTGAGAATCAGCTTTCATCTAAAAATTAAGAAGGCTTTGTTGATGGAGATATTTCCCTGCTTTGATCAGTACTCTTTTCCATTTTCTGCACTTGGATCTCTATTATAGAATTGCAGTCAGATGATAAACATATATGAATGAAAGAATGACTGGAAAATGCCTCTTGATATATTTTTTTCACCACAGTTGAATAACAGGGGGAGAAAGGATTAAACTGATGCTTTACCAGAAAACTTTAGATTTCTCTGCTTTTTCTTTTATCAAAGGAGGACAAATACTCAATCCATATTGGAAAATGATCCCACATTTTTTATTTTAAAAAGTATGATTTTTTTTCTATCTTGTTGCTAAGTAATACAATTTCCCCAAAGGAAAATAATGCTAAACATCTGTTACTTGTCAGTGTCACTGTCTATAGTCAATCACTTTATTGGGATATGTTATTCAGAACCAGTTGATTGTTTTTTGTTAGATACTTCTAACATTTTTGTGCTTATTGGAAAGGCAGAGTAAAGGGTTCCTCTCTAAATCCCTTTACCTATAAACTGAAGCATGTTAACTTGTAAGGTTCTTTCATCAATTTTCTACTTACGGAATGCCTTCTATTGCCAAGAGACTATATGCCCATCTACCCTTTAAATACTTACTTTTAGAAATTCTTTATGACACATTAGAGGTGTGATTTTTCTCAAACTTTAGTAGGAATAAAGCATTCAGCTCTAGGAAAATCCATAAGATTTAAATACCCTTGAACCCATTAATACTGGTGATGTTGAACATGTTCATCAATGCAATGGATTTTTGTCCATAGAACAATTTCTTTACCAAAATTCCTTATCCACATAGGTGATAAGAACAGATTTCCACAAACATTGTTCATACAAATACTCTTTAACATGCCTATGCTTGCATTTATATAATAGAACCTAACCATGTTGGACTTTGTAGACACTGGAAAAAGATAGGGTTTGTTGATTTGGCTGGATCATGCCATAACTAGTTTATTTGGCAAAGGAAAAGATAAGCCATCAAATGAGATACTATCAAAGCCAAATTACATGCAGTTGGAGAAGAGGGGAAAGATATTCACTTTAAAATTTACCTTGCTTTAAATTTGATAGCAAACAAGTGCATATTTATCATCTCTTAATTTTAGTAGCTTGTATGGAGCATAAAAATTAAAATCCAAAGCAAGTAAGTTAAAATTAAAGAAGCTTCTTGGATGAAAAATGAAATATTTTCAAAGGAAAAAAAAAGAGTGTCCTTTAACATTGTCTTGTTAAAATTAAAAAGTTTAATTCATTGCTCTATAAATGTACAGTATATTCTTCCCAAACTCTCAGAGTTACATAATATCAAAAGCCAAGATTGGGAATGTCTATGAAATCCTATTTCAACAACTGCTTTAATAAATAAACTGAGTGGAAAACCTTTCCTATTGTAATGTGATTAAAAATGGCTTCTAAGTTATTTAGCCACTCCATAGATATTTGCAAGAATGTGATTCAGGAGCAGGTTGGACTTCAGATTCAGTCTCCTGGCTTCACAAAGCAAGCTGAGTTACTATTAAATGTAACATGAGCTGTTCCTTGAAAGTGTTTAATAAAGACATGACACTTCTCATTGGAAGAGATGCCAGAGTTTTAAGACTTATGAGCCATATGCTTACATCAAGATTATACACTCGGGGTCTCCTTCTTGACTTCAAAGGGAGCTTTGGGGTGCTTTGCAGATGGTCAGGCTATGCTTACAAGAGCCTGACGATTGCATTCTGATGGTTTGGGGGGGATACTTGGCCAGCCTGAGCCAATTCATCACCAGTCAGCGTCTCCAGCCCACCCTGGTGAGTTGGAAGCAGCAAAACTGAGGTAGCTCTCCATAAGCATGGTCTTTCGGGTCTTCTGGAAACACATATTAGACCCAGGCCAAAGAAGGAAGTGAGAGATCCAGAGAACAATTTCTTTACGCTGGAAGCAAGGGTTCTGTAAGCCAGCTAAGAAGGGTGTGGAAAGCCTAAAGGCACATGGTGGCCAGCCAATTTTCTGAGTCATACTGTCTCAGCAGGGGCAGGGAAGGAGGGAAGAAATCTGGAGATGTAAGGATAGCAACAAGTGGGGGAAACCCACCTGGAAAAGTAACTCATGCCTGCAAAAGCAGGAACTGTCACTCTTTCAGCAAGTTTTAGCAAATACGCTTACTTTCCTGAGAGGTAGAAGAGTTTTTAAAGAATGGAGACTGAGAATGAATAAGCAGCAAAGATGGTTCCTTTCTCCAGGAATGTTCTCATTAACCATGATTCTTTGCAATAGCCCAACAGCTGGCCTGTGTGTTGCCTTCTGCAGATGAATCAGACAAGTCAGATGTGCAGCTGTGTATATTGAGCACATAGGGATATGATTAGCTATTTGCTGGCCAGAAGGAGCAGGCTGCATCTGGTGGAGTATGAGGTGAAAGTCCCAGAGTAGCCTCTGGAGTCATTCATCTTCTACAAGAGGCTGAGCTGCCTTAGAACCAGAGCTCTTCCTCAAATCTGTCATGTTTCTGTTATAAACGCATCCACTAGTACTACTAAAAGAAAAAGCCTGAGAAACAGCTGAAGTATAAAGCTCTATTCTATGACTACGGAGGAAATGAATTTGCTCAGGACACTAAAGCAAAATGTCATCTGGAAATAAATAGCAATAGCAATAGCACTTAGACTTATATACCACTTTACACTGCTTACAGACCTCTCTAAGCTCTTTACAGAGTCAGCATATGCCCCCCCCCCAACAATCTGGGTCCTCATTTTACTGGCCTCAGAAGGATGGAAGGCTCAGTCAACCTTGAGCCTGGTGAGATTCAAACTGCCAAACTTCTGGCAGCCAGCAGTCAGCAGAAGTAGCCTGCAGTAGTGCACTCTAAGCACTGTGCCACCATGGCTCATAAATGGCTTCTCTTTCCAAGGAAATCAAGTACTTTACAATAAATAGGGTTATCACCTTGTCATCCTGTTAAAGCCAGTCAGTCCTTCATCATAAGATTCCCCCTTCAAGCACTTTTGGAAGGAAGGAAGGAAGGAAGGAAGGAAGGAAGGAAGGAAGGAAGGAAGGAAGGAAGGAAGGAAGGAAGGAAGGAAGGAAGGAAGGATTAGAGAAAGGGGAGGAGAAGCATTGAACCCTTTGGCCAGTTGATTCAGAAAGAATTACAGTCACTTTTATCCTGTGTATAAAATGCCAATAGAGAGCTAGTTTTGTTCAGTGGTTAAGGCACCAGGCTAGAAACCAGGAAACTCTAATCCCACTTTAGGCATGAATCTGGCTAGGTGATTTTGGACCAGTCATTCTCTCTCAGCCTTAGGAAGAAGAAGGCAAGGGCAAGTTACTTGTGAAATCTTGCCAAGAAAACTTCACGGACTAGTCCAGGCAGCTGCCTTGTGTCAACACTGACTTGAAGTCAGAATAGAAAAAGAAAAAAGAATATGGTAATGCCACTTTACATTTTTTAAATCTACGACATTATCCAGTTTGCATCTTTATCTCTAAAGAAAATTCCTATCTCAGACCAAGTATATGCATAAACCTATTTCAAACTATTCCAACCAGAACAGCTAGCTCCATTTTAGTTGAATTTACCATTTTTTTCCATGATGGACATAACTGAGGCTGGGACAAGAAGACATGGAGGTCCTCAAAGGTGCTGTTCGGAAGGCAACTTGATAGTCCAGAAGTGAGGAATCTTCTTATTTATTTATTTATTTATTTATTTATTTGTTGGTTCGATTTATATGCCGCCCTTCTCTGGAGACTCTGGGGAGCTTACAATGCGTTAAGCAATAGCCTTCATACTTTTGTATATACCTGCTTAGTAGGGCTTTCGCCCCCCCCCCCAAGCGGTGTTCTTTTTTATACAAAGTTAGCTTATTGCCCCCACAATCCATTTTGCCTACCTCAGAAGGATGGAAGGCTGAGTCAACCTTGAGCCTGGTGAGATTTGAACTTGCAGTAATTGCAGGCAGCTGGTGCTACTTAACAGCACTTTAGTCTGCTGCGCCACCAAGGCTCTTAATGACAAGCGAAAAATTGGATGACAAGCAAAAAATTTTCAAGGAAAAAGCCAAGAAAGTCCAGTTGCCTTTTGAAAAAAGCACCTTTGGGACAAACGTGATCTAGATGACTCAGAAACGCCATGGATATCGACTCATAGAGGTGTTGGGTGGCTTCCCATAACTGAGGCAATGCAAAATGTGTCATTCATTTATGCACCAGAGAATTTATTTATTTAATCAGATAGCATAATCTGCTATTTCCTGAGGATTAATAGTGGACAAACAGATCAACAGACAAATAATTTGTAAAGAGAATGGGGGGGGGAGGGGTATTAATTCTGCCAGGCTCAGGACACTATTAATGAAGTAACAGCCACATGACCACTTGACAAATGACCAAGTCACTACTGTAAGTTAACACCGTGACTGCCAGGAAAGAAACAAGCCTTAATAGCTATAAATATTTAATTATATAGGAGATGAATAATAAATTAGCCAGAACATCCTAATGACATAAACTTACAAGGAAGTCTACCACAGACTGTGAACAATATGGCAAATACCATTAAAGCAGGATTGTGCAATTGTTTGTCTTTTGCTTTTTTTTTCACAAATTCAAACTGAGATGGTATACCCATGCAGAAACACACACCTTATTCTGTATTCATTCTGGATACAAACCATTAAGTCAGAGGTCTAAGGGGGCTTGAGCCATCTGCATTGTTACCAGCTTAAAACCGTAATTTCTCAAATCTATTTCCCGGTAACCAAGCCAATATTCATTAATACCGCTGGCAAATTAAGTGATATTGCCTTTGTCCTCTCTCAGTGTCTGGAGGCTGAAGGGGTTTGGATGGGGAAACAGCAGGCTTCAGCTCATCCTTGGCAAGACTGAGTACCTCTGGGTTTTGGGGCCTTCTGGTTCCAGAGATTTACCATCTCTTATTCTGGATGAGGAGGCCAGATCCACAATCTGGGGGTTCTCCTGGACTCCCAACTCCTGCTCAAAGAACAGGTGGCAGCCTTGGCCAGGAGGGCCTTTGTACAGTTGTGTGTTATGCTCCAGTTGCACCCTTTCCTAGGAATTGCACTACAAGATTCTGCTCTCCCACATTCATGTCCTGGCTACCTCCTGAATGGACTACTGCAACATCCTGCACGGGGAGTTGCCTTTGAAGCTACAACTGGTCAAAAGGCAGAAGTTCAGGCAATTATGCACACTCCTTGAGCAGCATGTTATACTTCTTATCCATGAGCACCATTGGCTACAGAGTGCTTCTGGGTGCAATTCAAGGTGCTAGTAATGATGATCTTATGCAATGTGGTATGGGGAAGTGTGTTTGAGAAGTTGCCTCTCCCCGTTTATATCTACCTGAGCCATCAGATCCAGCAAGAAAGGTATATTATGAATGTTATATGATGGAATCTAGAAGAGACCCTTTTCTGACATGGTACCAGCCCTTTGAAACATCATTCCCCTGGAGCTTGAATTGAATCTACCCTTCTGGCCTTTAGAAAAGGCCTGAAGAATTGGCTGTGCCATTGTGCCTGTGGTTCAACCATAGTAGTGAGTCCTGACAATGGCTGTATTAAATGGATATATGATTTATACTCACCAGCTGATTATAATACTGTCTTATTGAATTGCCTTAGGATATAATAGTCCTATTGTCTATATCAGATCACAAGGAAGGGGCAAACATTAAGTGAGACTGTTCTCCCTTTTTTAAATAGAAATTTTATTTTAATTTTATTAAAAAGGACAATTGCAATGAAAAAAAATTAATACAAACTAACAAAAGAAAAAAGAAAAAGGTGCAGAAAAGAAAAAATAGGAAAGAAAAAATATGAGTATAGTAAAGAGTAAAAAAACCATATAAAGAATTCATTGCCCCCATCATCACAAGGTATTAAACATTTAATGATTTATCACATTCTCTTAAAATGCAATAAATTATCTCTTATTCCCATATCCATCTCTTATCTATGAACAAATCCTTTAAAAACTCATAATTTCAATCCTTACCAGCAAAATCTAATAAGAGTTACCAGAGACAACAACATTTATTTTAACTTTGATCAAATCATCATCATCACCATCATCTTAGCTATCCACTGCAGGATGAAGGCCTCTTTCACATATTTCCAACCAATATGGTCCTGAGCTTTTCTTTGCCAGTTGGGCCCATAATAATTGGTGATATTGTTGATCCATCTTTTTTTAGGTCTCTTTCATGGACACTTTTTTTCAAGTGGGATCCATTCTATGACTGCCGTGGTCCACCTGCCATCAGTTATTTTTGCTATGTGACCAGCCCATTTCCATTTCAATTCTTTTACTCTCTTGATGATATTGTATTCTTTTGTTTGTTCTCTAATCCATGTGCAGTTCTTTCTATCTTGTCTTGTAATGCCAAGCATGCATCTTTCCATGGCTCTTTGTGCCACTCATAGCTATTGTATCAATTGTGAGGTTAGTGTCCATGTTTCCGGCATATGCTGGAACATGTAGCACACACTTGATCAAATAAACCAACATTATATTCTTTCCTTTTACTTTTAACAATCTTAGTCCTTTTTTCTTCAAATAATGTCCTAAACTAATTTATTTTCATTTTTATTTTGCACAAAATTTCTCACAAAATTCTTCAAAGCTTTAACAAGCTTTTTTTGTAAATCAAAAATAGGAAGGTTATCTAGGTCACTTTCTTGCATTGTTATTTTTATATTCATTTTAATTATTAAGACATTAGCCAGTTCTTTTTTTATGTCTAGTGGATGATTTTTCCATACTATACTTTTAGCCTATTATTTTCAACTACACTTTCAGATCAGTCTCAGTCTTGTCTGGTAAAACTTGTAAAACACAATCAGTCTTTAATGGAAGATACTCTCAAAATTAGCTTTTGTATCCATTGTTCAAAAATATCATTCAATTAAAGAATTCAAAACAAAACCATCTTCTCACATGAAGGGTAGAAGAGTTATAAAATTAATTTATAATTAATTTCAAAAACATGTTTCAAATTTATCTCAATCCTATCTAAGTGATTAGAAAAGGAAGTAAGCAAACCTGGTGTTAAAGATGCAGAATATTTCAGCCAGATGACGATTCCTAGATTCCTTGTCTCCTAGAATTAAAACTACAGGAAATCACTTTCTCGCAGTCACCTCATGAAGAGCAGCTGTATGAAACACTTGTGGATAATCTCCTTTTCTTGCTGACTATTCTATCACAGCATAGATTTACATTGATTAAGCATGTAAAAAAAGACGGCGCTTTTAACTACAAAAAACTATGCACACTTAGCAGAGTGTAAGTCCCATTGAACATCTGTGAGTAGACCTGTTTATGCTTGTACTGTCAGCCATTTTGTTTACTTAAGATACAATGCAGAAGTGCCTATTAAGTAGCATATTTTTATAAAACTAATGAACACCTGTGAGTAGACTTGTTTATGCTTGTACAATCAGCCATTTTGTTCACTTGGGACACAATATGGAAATGCCTATTAAATAGCATATTTTTATAAAATTAATGAAAATGTTTTATGCACTCAGGTGAATTCAATCAGCCAACTTTCACAGAGATTATTCTTGAGGTCATATCAACTACAGATAGAAAAAAAATCTAAAATGAAATTCTGTTATAAGTCATGGTAATGTTTGTGGTCCTGTTATTAAAAAAATCACAATTTTAAAACATGAGCTGTAAATCTTACCCCAGGATAGAAACTTCCTGGGACACAGCAGGTGGCAGCCAGAGCAATGCTTGAAGCTCTACTTAGACAGAAGGACTCCAAACAAAGCAGAGATGGGAAGGTAACCAAGAAAAAGAAATATTTGGTATGATTTAAACCACTGGTTCACATTTTACAGGGCAAAGAAAATGTCTCTAGAACTTTTGAAAACCCTAAAGAGATTTTTCTTTAAGTGATTATGCGTTATCAAGTCATTGCTGAGTCTTAGAGATCATATAGATTTTCTCCATGACAATTGATCCCTAACCTAGTCCCCCAGCTCTTCCAACAGTTCACCTATCATCATTGTAATGGAGCTAATCCACCTTGTTAATGGTTATTCTCTTCTCTTTCCTTCCACATTTCCCAGTATTCCCCAGAAAGTTATGTCTCTTCATAAATTGTCCAAAGTAGGATAATTTGAGTTTGGTGATTCATGCCTCAAGTGAGATCTGAGTCGATTTGTTTGATGATCCATTGGTTAGTTTTCTTGGCTGTCCATGGTATTCTCAGGACTCTTCTCCAAGACCAGAATTCAAAAGTATCAATACTTCCATCAAGGGTCAAAGTGAATAGAAAAAAAAGTATTTTTTTTTTAATAAATGCATGTCAAATCCTATAAATGCCAGAAATACACACATTGGTCAAATGTCCCTAAGAAAAATCTAACTGATACAAATCCTTTGCTAGCACAGGAAAATAAAATACAATAGAGAACAAAAAAGGCCTCAGAGACAAAAGCTGACAAAACAAATGCAACATTATTTTTATTCTTCAAAGCAGTGAACTTTTAGGGCAATGTCTCTGTTAGCCTGGCATTCATTTCTCTATTCCTAAAACAGAAATGTTAACTTTCCCCAATTAGGCTGATTTGATCAACAAGTTTCCATTGCCAGCCTTAAGCCAAAATTCAGAGCGTTTAGAACTGAACTGAATTCCAATATTCTGTTCACACAAGTGAGAGCAAAACAAAGGCAAGTGGCTGCCGCGTTCAAGAAAGTGAGAGATGAGGAAGCTAACAAAGCCCAAAGCAATGTTGGACTTCCCTTTTCAAAACAGGTGTGATAAATTGAGAGCTGAAGGATGAGGTAAGACACATTGGTTAGCCCGTCAGGAAAATATTGAAACTACTCGGTCCCTCTTTCAGCTTTCTTCAGCTATGGAAGCAAACTGGTAGTGGGGGAGGAGGTGGGGAAATTAAAAGTTCTCCAACATATATATACGCTCCTTCCCATATTTGGGTAGACCAGGTTGCTTTAATAGAAAACCCATTTAATCTCCCCTGGTACAAGCTGACAAAGTGAAGAGAACCTGTGGCTTAGAGGTTAATACATCTGCCTAACATGCAGGAAGCCCAGGTTCAAATCCCAGATGAGTATGGCTAGCTGATGAGAGCTAAATAGCTTGAAATAGATCTATACTAGTCTATCTTTATTTCTTTGTCAGTAAATATAAATTTAACATAAAATAGTTTGTAGTAAGCAGGTCCCTCCCATGATATGGGACTAGCTATGAGCCAGTATAGAAGTTAAATAGCAACATTGGATATTCCCTACACTGTATCCATACCAGAAATGCAGGTTCAAAACAGAATATAAAGTTGTCCATAATACTTTCTAAGAGAATCTCTGAAGATTCTTTGTTGGGACTCTTCCTTAGAAGGACAAGGCGATAGGAGAAACAGGAGCAAGCATGATCACGTATATTGCAATTGATCACCAGGAAATCTTTTCTTAATTACATGGATTATGAAACCCCAGTTTATATCAGAATGATTCAATAAAGAAGAATATTTGTAGTTTAGGGTTGAAATGAGGGCTCCAGGTGCTCTCTGCACTTTTTTTTTTCTAGTAAGCATTTCATTACCATTTCATCATCAGTGCTGGTAATAGTAAAGTAGATAATAGTAAAATAGGTGTGTTATTTTAATTATGCCCTAGCATTACTGAGTTTGATGATTAAGTGACTGTTGATCAAGGTGTAGGAAATGACCAGGCTGAGCCCAAGGGAGGGTCAAACACATCATTAGTCATGAGTCCCTTTGTACCCACAAGAGACCTAAGTCCAACTCACCTTGAATTCCTTATTTACCACCAAATTGCTTTGACTGTTAATAGCTCAGATTCCTGTAGAGAGCTTAAGCTTGCAATAAATCTTTATACCCATTTGAACTGCCTAGATCTCCTGATTTCCCTGGTGCTTGGCACAAGGCTTCTAACCTCTTTTTTCATCTTTATTCTGCTCTGCTTCCCATCAGAAATCCAAGGTGAACCAAACTACTGACTATCAACTTTTCTCATTCCTCTCTGAAGGTTGTTGTGGTATATTAAGTTATTGACAAACTATTGGTTGTGTTTTCTTTCAACTACCACACACTTCTACATCAGTGCAGACCAACCTAGATTGTAAAACAGGATAAACTTAGAACAAGTTTCTTGTGATGTCTATTCAAAATCTGAACATTGCTCAAAGCCATGTGCAATCTGGGAAACTCCATTTTAAGATCTTGCTGACTTTAAAATGATCTTGGCCCAATTTATCTTCCACAAGAGATGTGGCTCAGATTTTTCTGTTGCTTAAGGCAAGTTCAGACAGCTGAAAAGAATGAATGGTATTATAACTTATTCAAAGTTCTTATCTCAGGAATATTATTTTGTTTCAGGAAGCAATCATGTACGTAGGTGTGACTAAGCAAACACAAAATAGAGACTTAATATATTAATTAACTATGATAATTGGCATTTTTCCTTGAAAATTGCACAATATATGTTAATTTATGCTACCTCTTTTAACCTGTATGTAGGAACTATTTTTAGACTTGAAATAAATGTTAGCTTGACTGCATGAGTCACTAAGCAGTTCTTGAACACTTTCTCATGCCTCACCTCCTATAATTATATAAAATGATTCTATTTTTTGCATGACCAAATCTGACTTGTTTCTGATGTCCTTGAACACACAGATGTCCAATGTAAACCAAGGTGAGGAGAAAATGAAACATGTATCACTCAGGGGTGAAATTCAGCAGGTTCTGACAGGTTCTGGCGAACCAGTAGCGGAAATTTTGAGTAGTTCGGAGAACCGGCAAATACCACCTCTGGCTGGCCCCAGAGTGGGGAGGGAATGGGGATTTTGCAGCATCCTTACCCCAGGAGTGGGGAGGGAATGGGGATTTTCCAGTATCCTTCCCCTGGAATGGGGTGGGAATGGAGATTTTGCAGTATCCTTCCCCACCAAGCCATGCCCACAGAACCGGTAGGGAAAAAATTTGAATTTCACCTCTGGCATCATTACATTATAACATGAACCATGGCTTTCATACCTTCATCCAACACCATATATGTAGTTTGTGCAGCAACATTGTGATATCCGTTTGATCATTTGCCTCTCCTTGCCATCCCATAGATGCCTATGATTATGTGTAGTGAAAACCCAGGCCACAAATCACTAAAAAAAGAGCTAATATCAAGTTCGGAAGGCAAATATGCTGTGGGAAAAAGAAGGAAAGCAAAGAGTGGATGAGTATTTCTTAAAGTAACAAAGCTCATAGAAATATTTTTCATACTGAAATAGGCAACAATATTAAAATTGCCAATGAAGAAAGATATCCAACAGTTAAAAAGAGAGATAATTTACCAATGAAGAAAAGTTTAATTGGCCTCTCCTTTACTGCAGTGAAAGATTCCTACTACCAGGGGTGCTATTCAGCAGGTTCTCACAGGTTCTGGAGAACCAGTAGCGAAATTTTGAGTAGTTTGGAGAACCGGCAAATACCACCTCTGGCTGGCCCCAGAGTGGGGTGGGAATGGAGATTTTGCAGTATCCTTCCCCTGCCACGCCCACCAAACCACATCATGCCTATCAAGCCATGTCCACAGAACTGGTAGCAAAAAAAAAAAAAAATTCCACCACTGCCTACTACCCATTTTCCATACACATACTAACCATTTACTCCAAGTATTGTGTAATTGCTGCTGAGTCATCACTTTTAGGTATAGCTATAGTACAGCTTGTGCTCTGAGGAGTGGCACACTTGAAGTACTGCTCTTGAAAACTTTCTCCCCTTTCTCAGTGCCATTAATTTTAATCACTGCAAAAGTAGGTGAACATGCTAAAACAAAATAAAGACGCATTGAAAATGCAATCTGCTTTTTGCAGGTACCTCTGCCAATGAAACAGCTATGAAAACTGTCCTTTTAAGCAAGATAAACTGCAACAGGGAGGTGTTTTTCTGCTTCCTTTTTGTTTAAGTGGGGGGTGGGGAGGGAAACCTGATGGATGCTTCCATGCATTTTAAAACTTGGGGATGGATAAATTGTGGGGTTGAATCATAATGACATCAATTTCACTTATGGTGCCATAATAATTCAGTCCTTGATTATTATTTATGAAGGGATTTTAGGGTTTTTAAAAAAAGTTTTATGTTTATTGACGTGTTTGGTTAACACACACTTAAACAGCATGGTCAGGTCCTTGGGAGGATGCTGGAGAACAGCAAAATCAATAGCTTCAGCACCCGAGAACAATCTTCTTAGTTTTGTAGTGCAAAATAATGATTCCCCAAGCACCATCTCTGGAGTATCAGAGATAATTGCAATTCTATATAGTGAGCAGTTGAGTCAGAACTATATTAACACTCTCTTTAACAGATTTACATTTGTTTGTAATCTCTGGCTTGAATGATGTTTCTTTAAATAAAGATTCCAGCTGGTTGTTGTGCTTTTTAATAAATTTAAGCACAAGCAGAATAGGAAAAAGCGTTGCATGCAAATACTAATCATAACCTCCTAGGTGCGTACTGTTGATTCAGTAGTGATCCCAGTGTGACTGTGTGGCATTGCCAGCTGATTTTATGTACTCGTAAGATATTTTGGTGGGATGGGGTGGCTCAGCGGCTAAGATGCTGAGCTTGTGGATTGAAAGGTCGGCAGGTCAGTGGTTCAAATCCCTAGTGCCACGTAACGGGGTGAACTCCTGTTACTTGTCCCAGCTCCTGCCAACCTAGTAGTTTGAAAGCACGTAAAAAATGCAAGTAGAAAAATAGGGATCCTATCTTTGGTGGGAAGGTTACAGTGTTCCATGCGTCTTTGATGTTTAGTCATGCCGGCCACATGACCATGGAGACATCTTTGGACAGTGCTGGCTCTTCAGCTTTGAAACAGAGATGAGCACCACCCCCTAGAGCTGGGAACAACTAGCACATATGTGCGAGGCGAACCTTTACCTTTACCTTTAAGATATTTTGAAACCACAGTGTTAAATATGAAGGCACCATTTCTTTCTCATGTAACACTTTGTATAACATTCATTTTTTTGTTTTAAAGCAATTGATGTACAACTGGATGCTTTTTACCACAGCCATTATCGCTAACATTACACAGATGTGAATACTGTGCATAACACACTCAAATACAAAGTATCTCTAGAGTAGCACAGCACTTAGGTTGAATCCAAAGAACTATGAGTTGACATGACAGGAGAGAAATAGAAAGAGGCACACCCGTTTTCCACAAATGGAAGATTTTTCCTTCTATTTCCTGGGTGAATTGGGAGAGCTGCAAAAACAATGTGGAGCGGCAGGGTTGATTTCCATTTGGGTTGAACACTGGATCTAACCAAATGTTTTTTTTTACTTTACTTCCAGAAGTTTAATGATCCCTTGTGAATGGTTGAGTGAATAGAAAATTTCCTATCTGCAGAAACCCACTAACAATGCAGTTTCATGCAGTTTTATAGAAGAATAGAATAGAATAGAATAGAATAGAATAGAATAGAATAGAATAGAATAGAATAGAATAGAATAGAATAGAATAGAATAGAATAGAATAACAGAGTTGGAAGGGACCTTGGAGGTCTTCTAGTCCAACCCCCTGCCCAGGCAGGAAACCCTATACCTCTTCAGACAAATGGTTATCCAACATCTTCTTAAAAATGTCCAGTGTTGGAGCATTAACAACTTCTGCAGGCAAGTTGTTCCACTAATTAATTGTTCTAACTGTCAGGAAATTTCTCCTTAGTTCTAAGTTGCTTCTCTCCTTGATTAGTTTCCACCCATTTCTTCTTGTTCTGCCCTCAGGTGCTTTGGAGAATAGTTGACTCCCTCTTCTTTGTGGCAACCCCTGAGAAATTGGAACACTGCTATCATGTCTCTCCTAGTCCTTCTTTTCATTAAACTAGACATACCCAGTTCCTGCAACCGTTCTTCATATGTTTTAGCCTCCAGTCCCCTAATCATCTTTGTTGCTCTTCTCTGCACTCTTTCTAGAGTCTCAACATCTTTTTTACATCGTGGCAACCAAAACTGAATGCAATATTCTAAGTGTGGCCTTACCAAGGCATAAAGTAGTATTAACACTTCATGTGATCTTAATTCTATCCCTCTGTTTATGCAACCCAGAACTGTGTTGGCTTTTTTTGGCAGCTGCTGCAAATTGCTAGCTCATATCTAAATGGTTGTCCACCAGGACTCCAAGATCCCTCTCACAGTACTACTATTGAGCAAGGTACCACATATATGGTACCTGTACATTTTGTTTTTCTTTCCTAAATGTAGAACCTTACTTTTTTCACTGTTGAATTTCATTTTGTTAGATAGCGCCCAATGTTCAAGTCTGTCAAGATCCTTCTCTATCTTGAGCCTATCTTCTGGAGTGTATCTTCTGGATTTATATTCTAAAGTAACTTCCATTTTCTTTGATAGTATTCATTTCTAGATCACAATCTGATTAGTGCTGCTGCATTAAAAATATTTTTTAAATCTCTTGCCAATTGCCATTTTGCCACAGGGAATCTCTTCATAACTCTGTTTTACTTCTCTCTACTTCTTCCATCCCTTTCTCCATATTAGGGATTCATCCACTGAATGAATATGTTTGAATTCTGAGAAATACGCAATCCCAGTAAATCTTTTTAAAAGCTTGACAAAAGTGAATCTTCTCAAGTCAACCTGAACTGCTGGTGACACAGCCATATAGTGTTTTCCAGACCATGATTGAATTGATTTGCAACTCCTTTTTTTTTAAAGCAGTGTTTTTTTAGCTTCCCAGACTAACTCACAGTCTTATGATTCCCTGGCGGTGTCTTACCTAAGTACTAAGAAGACCCAACCCACTTAGCTTCCAAGCACAGACAACAATACATCTAACCATCCATGAATGTGTCCATCTGTGAACTAGTACCCCACTTTGTCCAAGCTAAGGCATCTATGCAAAAGGTAGCATTCTCAGACCAGGAATCAAGTGGGACAGTTCTGTCAAATCATGCAGAAAATTCAACTGCGCTTACAAAAGCCATGGCAGTCCTTTTGAAAGTGCGTCAAGATGACTTTTGGTGCGCACACTTCCATTTTATGCATATTGTTTCTTTGCTTTAAACCTTTCCAACCTGCTACTTAACCCAAACAGCTCCCAGAGTGGCTTCCCAATATCTGTAAAGAGATGGCCCTGGAAATGTTGAGAAACTACAGAATTACCCAGGCAGTGGTGGGTTGCCCCTGGTTCGGACCGGTTCGCAAGAACCAGTAGTAAAACTGGCAGGAGGCTCCACCCACTGCCCTGGATGTCATCATAGGCAATCTGCGCACGCGCAGAAGCTTCTGCGCATGCACAGATGCTCGGCATGTGCGATCCCATTGCAAACCGCTAGTAAAGGTAAATAGAATCCACCCCTGCACCCAGGTAATATTTACTCATTTCTATTTCTCTGCAGGGTTTTAATGAACGCTTGTAAGTATCTAACAGATACACAGACATGCAATAGATGAACTTCTTCGGTCATTTTATTTCAGTCCCTGAGAAACTGAGGGGGGCATTGACTAGCATGTTCTTAGTTCCACTCACTGGAGGCCTGCACTAAAATTACGACTTGAAAGCAAATGCGGTGACCTTTAAAGGAGTCGGGAAGAAGCTATTTCCAACATATTACTAAATGCTATATTTTAAAGGTTCTAACCTTATTTGCTACAAGTGTATAATATCAGGAAAACCTTGTGAGCCAAGGTTCTGCATTCATCACATGGCCCAAGTCACTTTACAGAAAAGCTGGGGGAAAGTTATTACATTTCCACTTCTAGACACTGAAGTTCAATTCCCTTTTCCAGTTGCGTTTTTGCTGCATTAAATAAGGTTCAGGGATCACTTTCCGAATTACAGCCTTTTTGACCTAACAGAAAAAAATATATAAAGATTCCAAGCAGTAGCAAGGACTGTGTCATCTCAGAGAACAATTTATGATATATACACCTACCTTGAAGAGTGCCTACCAATGTGTTAACTGGGCCAGCATCTCTGATACCTTCAGAGTGTAAACTTTACTGAGCAAAATGTTGTTTTATGTGGATTTTAATAGGAATTGGTTTATAAGGTATGATTTAAAAGCAAAAGATGAGCAGGCAACCATGTACTGAGTTCTGTAAAGCCAACCTTCAAAGGAGAGTTTAATTTCACTGAGCAGGAAACAGGAGCAGTGAAATGGCCTTATTTGATGGCTGAAACTCCACTAGAGATTTCAATTTTTTCCATAATGAGGCTTAGAGAAACAGAATATGGAATAGACACTTCATTTGTCATTGATGTAATTGCTTATAGATTTACATCTTACTTTTGTAGACGGCAATGTGGCATTCCCAAACAAATCAGATCTTGTAAAAACAGAATCAGGACCTTTGTGGGTAAAGAGGATTACAAACTGAGTGAAATAGAAAAGGACTATATGGGGGAGTAGTTAGTAAAATTTGGAAGTAGATGTTCCTGACTCCAAGGACAAATGCTTTACTAGCCTGATTCCATCTCAAAAAAATGTGTCAGGCAACGGAAAGGATAAGTAGCAGAATTAGGGAAGATAAATATAAATCAATGATAGGAAATGGTTTCCACAAAGGATTTTAAACATGAACCAGGACCAATAACATGAAATGAACTGATAAACAAGCAAAGAAACAGATAAATCATAGTTTGGAAGATCGCAATAAAGTTTTCAATTATGTACACTAAGTAGAGGCAGAGGGAGTTCATAGATCATTATAGGTCAACAAAGTTAGTCAGGTTATTTATTGTTCATTACTGTAAAAGTACATCTTGAGCAGATGCTCATACGTATGCTATGGTTGATCCCAATTAAATAAGAACATTTTAATGATGGTTAAAACCTTGATATCTTCCAGTGGAAGAAGTGAATGCTCTTTTTGTACAAGAGAGTGACATCTCCACTGTGGTCTATACTGATTAGTTACAGTAAATAATTATGAGAACAAATAAGAAGCCCACTTAAAAACATTTTAATCTGGTAGATATTTTGATTAGATATGGAAGTTGTTTTCATTTTATACAGAACTTGAGATATGTTTTAATTTAGTAAGTAAAAAAAATCTTTATTTGAACTGTATAGTTCTCACTGCCAGTTCTTGGAGGGGAGGATTTTGGTTTTGTTGGCATTTATATTTTTAACTATTTGTTTATTTGTTTGTTTTCTGCCTTTTCTATTTTTATAAATAACTCAAGGGGATGAGCATACACAATACTCCTTCTTCCTCTTATTTTTCCCACAACAACCCTGTGAGGTGAGTTGGGCTGAGAGAGAGTTGCTGGCCCACAGGCACCAAACTGGCTTTCATATCTAAGGCAGGATTAGAACTCACATCCTTGTGGTTTTGTAGCCTGAAGTTTTAACCATTAAGCCAAACCTATTGGCAATTTTATTTTGTTTACTGTGTTTTTATATAATATAACTTTAATTTGGTTTTATAGGACTTTATGTTTTTAGACATAATGTCAATGATTGTAAATTGCCCAGATTGATGTAGTATATAAATGTATGAAAATAAATATATAAATTGTCTATTTTCTTTTTGAACCATTTTCTTTGATACATTCTCTCACCATTTATTGCATTCATCTTGACTTGCAATGGACATTTTTATACTATTATCATTATCGATTCAGTGGACCATCTAGTTAGCTGCTGCAAGAAGATCACACCAACCAACTACAAACAATGGAATGACAAAGTAGTAATAATGATGCATTGGAATGTCTCCAAGAAATGCCAAGATACGATTGAGGAACAAGTTAAAGAAACAATGTTAATTTGGATTAAATATTTTGTTCATAGTATTGATTTGGACAATTGGCAGATTCTATGGGAAAAAAATTTAAAAATCACATTAGCAACTTCATATAATGAAAATTTATATAAGATATTTTATAGGTGGCATCTCCCCACCCCCACAAGATTAGCACGAATAAATAAGGGAAATTCTTTGGCATGTTAGAAATGTGAGTTGGCCCCTGGGAATTTCTACCATATGTGGTGGGAATGTCCAAAGGCAAAAAAAACATTGGAATCTAATAAAGAGTTGGTTGGAAGAAATTTTGTTAATAAATATGGAAGCCAAACCGGAACTTTTCCTCTTGGGAATGACAGAGGGTAAATATATGAAAGACATAAATTATCTACTACGGCATATACTTACAGCGGCATGGATAGCTTTTGCTCAGAAGTGGAAAGAGAAAGATACCCCAACTGAAGAGGAAATACTACTAAAAAATTTTAACTGCACAGAAATGGATAGACTCACCTTGGAACTCAAGGATAAAAACAAAACATTGTACTATACAATCTGGACAAAATTCTACGAATGGTTAAATAAAAGGAGGATAGCCGAGTCAAATGTGTAGTGTTAGACTAGAAATATATATGTTATTATAGATAAATGTGTATGTGAATTGTATGGATAGGTATAGATAGATAGATAGATAGATAGATAGATAGATAGATAGATAGATAGATAGATATAATTGTATAGAAATAAGGTATAAATTATTATTATGTTATGTTTAAATAACTATAAGGTTTAAGGAATATATTAGTATATTATCATTGGTATATTATGTATTAGTTTAAAGTGTTGGAAGATGCTTGGGACCAGTGACATCATATCCTTATCCACTGTTTTAAATTTTGAATTATTAATAAAAAACTTTTTATAAAAAGAAGAAAAGAAAAAAAGAAATGCCATTTGTCTGCAAGCAAGGACTGGTAAGACCATAAAATTCACAACGTTATAGAAAATGAAGAGGCAAAAGAGACCTGGGATTTTAGACTTTAAATTGACAAGCAACTGCCATCCCACATTCCAGATTTAGCAATCATTGATAAGAAGGACAAAAACCTGGATAGTGGATACTGCAGTACCTGAAGACAGCCGAATAGAAGACAAAGAACCAGAGAAAATTACAAAATATGAAGACTCACAAATAAAAATAGAACAACTGCGACAACGGAAAGCAAAGACAGTACCAATAGTAAGAGGTTCTTTGGGTGTAATTCCAAAATATCTGGAATACCACTTGAACACCATCAGCATTGACAAAATCATCATCAGTCAATTGCAAAAGGCAGCTTTACTTGGAACAGCTTACATTCTGTGCCAATACCTTTAATGCCCATCAAACAACAACATCTATTTCTATCCCAGGTCCTTGAAAAAGACTTGATAAGTGAATAAAAATCCAGTCTAAAGATCTGGCTGACTGTTCAACCAACTATAATAAAAATATAGGCAAGGACATATTAATTGATGTCCATAAAACATACTCTTAATGACAAGCTACCTTGGAAAATAGTCATAACAACCCAGGGCAATCTTAGATATATTTTAAAAGGATTAATACATGAAACAACTGGTGGTTTGGAAATCCTTGTAGTCTTATGCGATACTTAATTGCCTGTCTCATGGATAGTTCATAATCTTCCCTTGTTTCACCTGATGTTTGGGTGTTCCTTACACCTAATACTTTCCATATCTGCTTATTATATTGCATTACTTTATATTGCATTACTGTTAACTGCTTATGCGCCTTTCTTGGTATAATATCTGCATAGATTTGCTGTGAGCTTCCAGTTGTTGAAAAGTCATCAAGAGCTGCCCAAAAATTCCATTGAGATTTCTGTAAATTCATGACAGGAATCTAAAGGACTGCTCAATTATAATTTATTACATTACCCAGGATGAATTTCTCAGATTACCATGTTCATACATTCCAAAGGGGAGGAGGGCAGGGAAAGCTAGACAGAAAACAATACTCTTGTAAATCCTTAAAACAGAGAAATATGATGTATACCATACTGAGCAAAACTGCTCTAAGTGAATTTTCTTTTCTTTTACAGAAATAATTAAATGTGATCCCAGTAATTTGTAATATGCTGCTGAGATAATGCATTCACTATCAAGGGAAGTTTTGAGTTTCACTGAGCTTCAGTTTTAAATGTCATGGAATGTATTCCCCCCCCCCCCGCCCCCTTCTCTGGCTAAAGACCTCTCATTGACATTGCAATAGTAGCTGGGGAATAGCTAGTGGCTATTTCTGAAGAAGGTACTATTTGTAAAACACATTCACAGCCTTATTTTCCCATCTTTTAAGGTACAAAACATATCCTGGCAATATGGAGATGAAAGATGATGATAGATAGATAGATAGATAGATAGATAGATAGATAGATAGATAGATGATAGATAGATAGATAGATAGATAGATAGATAGATAGATAGATAGATAGACAGACAGACAGACAGACAGACAGACAGACAGATGGACGGACGGACGGACAGACAGACGGACAGGAGGTGGTGAGGTGGCTGAAGGAGAGGATTTTATGGAGAAGATCCTGGCACAGGTTCGTTGTGTTCAGGCTGAGGCTGTGAGCATTAGCTTATCAGTTAGTCAACTGATGTTCAGAGAGGAATGGAGAGGAAGATAGATTATATGGTGAATCTATAAATAAAGACAATGTGAGGTAGCAAGTCACAAGTGTCTTGAGTGATGCTAAGGAAAATTTTCCTAAATTAGCTTAAAGAAAAGGAATAAAGCAAATGGGTTTTGGACTGCAGGATATATTGTCTATTTTTGAGGGGGTTTTTTGTTTTTGGGTAAGCTTTTCCTAATATTATAATCATTTGTTTATACCCTTGTAAAAACAAGTTTTTTGGGAAAGAGAGAATGAGAGAGAGCGAGAGAGAGCACCATGGGCCACAAGAAGACCATATAGTTTAATACTAGAAGAAGTAAATCAAGATTGTTGAATGGAAGAACATATCTAAATCTTAAATATCTTACAAAGGCAGGAGTCATTGACAAGACCCTGATTTTTTGAAACGCCAACTGTAAAAGATGCCAAAGGCAAAGTGGCTAGTTAATATTACTGATGACCTAAGCATGAATTTGCTTTAATTCAAAGAAGCAGTTCCTGTGAAATGTTGTCCACCAAGTCATGAAATATTGAAAATGACTGAAAAACTGAATCAAAACAACAATAAATTCTTTTTAAAATCCATAGACCTTCATTTTAAGGCAATGAGGTCATTTTTTTAAGGACCAAAGAAAGAACAATAAAAAATGAATGAATCAGTTTTATATACAATTCACTCAATTGTGTTTTGGAAAAATCAACAATACATCATATTTTTAATCTGGTTTCAGTTTACTATTTTCTAAATTTCAGTAATAAACCAGCTTCATTAAATTGACATTTAGGATGTAATTAATCTCAAAAATTGGCAGAAATCTTTAGACCTTAGGAAAAAAAATCAATTTGAAAAAAACTATTTAATACTACCACTTCTTTTTCAAAGCAGTAGATGATTAAAATACAAAGTGGTAAGGTGATTAGTCAGATTAATAGCCAAATTAACTCCAAATCACTTATGATCTGCCATGTAAAAGAAAATCCTTTTACTAAGAGAACATCTGTGGCCACAATCCAAAATGTGGAGTGGGACCATCTCTCAAACTGCCACATATGCTTTCTAGCCAGAAGATGTTCACTTCTAACAATAATATTTTCCTGAAAAGGACTGGACAGCAGCTGAAGAGGAAAATTTGACTGGGACTTTGCACATAACTTGTGAGAGGTTGACTCAGCCTTCCATCCTTCCAAGGTCAGTAAAATAAGGACCCAGATTGTTGGGCACTCACACTGTAAACTGCTCTGAGAGTGCTGTAAAGCACTATGGAGTGGTATATAAGTGTTAAATGCTATTGCTATTAGTTGCTCGGAAGGAAATCCACTTGCTCCCAGCTATGGGACGTAGGTATATGTCTACATATCTCCTGAAGAACCAAGGCCTCCATCTCCATCTCTTAATACCTCCAAGACTGAGGGTAAAAAATGGAATTGCAGAAAAAAAAGTTAGAGATATACAAGAGACAGTTTTCAATGACACCAAAGTGGGTAATAAGGTTATGCAATGCAAAGCAGTGTGTTTTATATACACATACATATACATGCATACCTACCATGTTTCAACTACCATGTTTCCCCAAAAGTAAGACATCCTCGGATAATAAGCCCAACCGGGCTTTTGAGCGCATCCCCTGAAAATAAGCCCTCCCTGAAAATAAGCCCTCCCTGAAAATAAGCCCTCCCTGAAAATATTTAAATGCATGTGCAGCCGGTCCCCACTATTTCCTCTGGTTAGGGTTAGGGAGACACAGCTGGAAATCAGGTAAGATGGCAAGAGGAACCCCATCTTGCTCCATGCACCCCAAACTAATAAGACCTCCCAAAGAATAAGCCCAAGCACTTATTTTGGGGTTCAAAAAAATATAAGACAGGGTCTTATTTTTGGGAAAACACAATATTGAATCTATAGCTGAACAAGTCTTCCCTATCAAATGGAAGTGATTGTTACATTCAATTTATATATCTTTCTGCAAAAACATCCCTATTTTCCTACATAGTAATTTAATGTGATAATAGGATATCAAACAGAAAAACATCAATTATCTCATATCTTATGGAGATTTTCTCATTTTCTGCCATGAGTTCTTAGTGTTCTTCAAAACTGCAGGAAAAAATGGGAGTAGCAACTGGAATATTTACATCAGGATGTGTCAACTGAAAAATTTAACCAGGAATAGGTGAAGGCAGTTAGGAAACCACCTGGGTATTTAATACTCGAAAATAGCTGTTCTGAACAACATTGCTCTTTCCCCAAGGAAGATTGATTGATCTTCAATTATTTCTCCAAAACATGTGAATAGCTTTGCAGATATAACTGAAGAGGTATTGATCTGATCCTCTGCATTAAAGGAGAAGTTTTATGTTGAGTTTGGGACAATGCTGAAGAGGGTTTATGCATTCCTGGAACTGACAAGTATCACATGTGGTTCAAGAACTAGAAGTAAAATGACAACTGAGATGGCAGATTTGTAAAATGAGAGTAGGAGGAGGAATATTGTAATTGTACTATTTCTGTCAACATAATGTTATTATGAAACTGTCTGCTAATATAGGGACATTCTTTGTAGGCAGCTGTGTTTGCTAGTGCTGGCTCCCAGAAATCTGAATATTGTATCATTGAATTTATCAATGTAACTTTCTCAAGTCTTTGCTTAAATGACAATGATTTTCCCAAACCCTAAAAGGGGGGGGGGGGGGACCATGTCGCCATTGCAAAATATTGATAAATAGATTGTAAGAAAATTGAATTGTAGAGTGTTAAGAGACCAGGGATCCCAAGTGTTGACTTAAGTAGTTTAAGTCATGAAGAATTAAATAATGATTACTGAACTAGATGGGTCAGGTTGGGAAATAAACGTTCATTTCACATTCAGATGTAAATCTCCAAAATTAGGTCTGAGATAAGAGAAACATCAGCAGAGTAATCAAACATAAAGAGCCCAGGTCTGTT
Source organism: Pituophis catenifer annectens (assembly GCF_029215685.1). Taxonomy (NCBI): domain Eukaryota; kingdom Metazoa; phylum Chordata; class Lepidosauria; order Squamata; family Colubridae; genus Pituophis; species Pituophis catenifer. The sequence goes on along the minus strand of NW_027256881.1, from coordinate 154,032,482 downwards.
AGTTGAGAATTGAAAATGGTACTAGGGTATATGGCATTGGAAAAAGCAAAAATAGATCAATCTTTTCCTTTTCCTTTTTAAAAAACTCTAATGGACAATGTCTGAACTGGGAGAAACCATAATTGATGAATATCTATCTATCTATTTATCTATCTATCATCTATCTATCTATCTATCTATCTATCTATCTATCTATCATCTCTCTCTCTCATCTCTCTCTCCCTCCCTCCCCCCCTCCCCTTACTCTATCATCTCTAACCTCCAAAAATCAGTAGAGAAATTATTTAAAAGAACTTAATGGAAAGACCTGATTTGAGCCCAGGGGCATGGACACTTAGCTTCCCATTTGAAGTCTTCTTCAGGCTTTTTAATGGGGTCTGCAGAAGAAGAAAAAATAGATAATTCACCATATCTCCCTGGAGAAGAAACCCCTTGGAAAATGGATTACTCCATTAAAAGAAAGGGGGTAATGTAAAAACCTAAAGGGAATGGATTATTATAGACTTCTTTACTTCTGTGGTTCTTTTCCATCTCTTCAAATTTCATAGCATTTAATTAAATTTTGCTTACAAAAATGGGTAAGTTTTAATTCTCCTTTTGACATTTTCCTTTTATGGGTCTTTGTATGTATAGCTCAATGTCTTTATATGACTCCAACCTGAAATTATATTTTAGATTATTACACATCTAAATAGCAGTTAATTCAAAGGTATTATATAAATTCTTGCTACTATTTTGTTCCTGATAAACGAGGCAGATTAATTCTAAATACCTGGTTATTGAAATAACATGGCACTTTTGATTAAAAAAACATATTAGTGAAATGATGTCTTATCCCCTGAACAGTGTGCAGCACTTGACTTGGAATGTGGGAGAATTGTGTTAATTAATGGGATTGTTTAAAGCTGTGTTAAGTGGTCATTTCATTAAGCAATAATGGATTAAAAATCACAAAGACTGAGTGAGAATTCAATCATGGTATGAAACTTAGAGATGGCACTCTAGCATCCTTCAGAGTACTGCTCTAGGCATTCACAGTATAATTATCAATTCAGCCACTTCACTCAGGTTCAACTAAAACTCTTTGGGAGATTTCTAATCCTTATAAGCACAAAATAATAATATTTTTTAACTAGCAGATATATAAAGTGGAAATATCTTTTTTCCAATATAGGACCCAAACTTAATATATTTGTGGCTTTGAGAAAATATAACATGGCTTACAGTCATGAAAAACATTCTGAACAAATAAAAAAAACAATTGGCTAGAAACATTACAAACTGAGTTTATTTTCCTGTGGGGGATTTTTCATTGTCTCTTTCATCACATCTATTGTCTTAGCACGATCTTGCATGGAAAGGGGCATTATTCACATCCAAAGCCCTTCCTCCATTGTCTTGATGCTACAAGAGTTATCTTTATTTCCACATCAGCATTTCTTCATAAAGCAAGCAGGATACTCAAGGACTACCAGTGGCTCCCCCATTTTTGTTTCAAATAACAGAAATGTTGAAACTAAGACTCAATCCAGTTTTAACTGCTCAGCTTTGACAACACAGCCTTAATAGCCCTGCTAACTCCTATTATTCTGAGGAAAGAAGCCGATCTCTTACTTCCCATCCTGAAAAGAGAAATACTGCTTTGAAACAACAATATTACAAGATATCATTGTAGGATGAGGTTGATACATGAACACTTTCTCAACTCAATGTTTCTCAACCATGGTTTCTCAACCATCACAACTTTAAGATGAGTAGACTTCAACTTCCACAATTCCACAGCCAGCATTCAAGGAAAGAAGTCCACACACATCTTAAAGCTTGCATGATTTAATAACACTCTGTTTAAGGGATTGTTGGTGAAGACCTGGCTTCAGCATACATAGTTAAAACCTAGTTTCTCCCTGGCAGAGGAACTCTTAATTTCTCTCCTCCATCTTTAGTGCCCCATACTTATGAATCCACTAGTAAGATTTTCAGTACCTAATTCTAAATATTTGTTCTTCAGTGAACAAACAGACCACAGCAACAAGCATTAATGAGACAATGTAACTGTCCTTAAACTTCAATTTACTTCATAGTACTACAATTCGCCATTTTATCCTGTCATTTGAAATTTGTAGAGCAATGATAAAGGTAAAGGTTATGTGTTAGCCGTTCCCAACTGTAGAGGGTGGTGCTCATCTCTATTTCAAAGCCAAAGAGTCAGTGCTGTCCGAAGACATCTTCATGGTCATGTCATGGCATGACTAAACACCAAAGGCTCACAGAACACTGTTACCCACCAAAGGAGGTCCCTATTTTTCTACTTGCATTTTACATGCTTTCGAACTGCTAGGTTGGCAGAAGCTGGGACAAGTAACAGCACTAGGGATTCGAAGACTAAGATTAGTCACTGAGCCACCACATCCCTAGAGCAATAATAGTGATTTCCCTATTCTCACTTCTGAAGAAAAACTGATGATGGGATGGCTGAATTAACTTTTGCTTCTCCAGCAATGTTATTCCAAACTGAGAAACGTCTATAATATGAACTATTTCTCAGCCATTCAGTTGTTGACATTTGTAAACTGAAGGTTCTCCTTTGCTACGAGAGGTAATCAAAGAGCTTTAGTGCAGTGACAATAATGCAGAGGGCCAAGCAAGTTGATACAGCTCTTGTATTAAGCCGCTCTGTCTAACCCTGAGAAACATGTCCTTCTGGCAGGTTTTTATTTGCATTGGCACATGCATGATGGTATTTATGACTTACGTGCCTGTTATCAGTTAGCAGAAGAAGAACAAGTTGGTGGCCATGCATAAGTTTCAACCATACTTAAAGGGGATTTCAGCAAAATTTAATCTGTCCATTAACTTTGCAGTTTTATTCTCCTCTAAATAATCCATCTTTCATGTTCAGGAATTCTGTTCCAACACACTAACTTAAAGAAACAATGGCATATATTTCTAATGTTATTTCTTTCCTATTGAAAGAGAAAAAAAATGACCAGTCTAGTCACTCACATGCATAGGTCAGTTCTGACCATCTTGAAGTATGATTGTACAGTGTTTCTGGATACCTTGTTGTCCACTGGTTCACCAAAAAGCACATTCATACCCACAAACCAGCGGTGAAATCCACTTATCTTTGCTATCGGTTCAGGAATGGGAGCATGTGGGTAAAAATGGGATGTAATGATGTCCCAGCAGGTGGGCAGAGCCTCCCGCTGCCAGCACTACCGGTTCACACGAGCCGGATAGGTCTGGCTGGATTTCACCGCTGCCACAAACATGTACTTTTTTGTCACTGAAATATTGTAAGATCTTCTGTGACATTACTGAAATCTATGCCAGAATTTTGGTAAAACTTTTCAATTATGAGGTGAGCATCCTGATGTCATGAGGTCATGAACTGTGTGAGAGAGTATTTAAATGGTGAAATTTTAAAACATCTACTTTAAAAAAAAGAAGAAAAAAGAAGAAAGAACTAATTAAAAAATCCATATTGTTACTATATAAAGTTAATTCAGCCATTAAACTTATCATTCAGTCTATACCAAAAGCAACATCTGGTATCATCTTCTCATTTTTTGAAGAAACTTTTCAAAAACTGAGAACAAGCTCATATCTTGAATCCGTTCATTAAAATCCAAAGAATGCATTTCTTGGCAATGGGTCATGCAGATCTAGCCATGGACTGAAAAGATTGTTGACCTCTGATCTCTATGATTAGAACCTGGGCTTTGTTCTAGGCAAAGCTTGTACCCCACACCCTGAGGTACAATTCTGATTCTGTCCAAAGAGCATAAAATGGAGCTATCATGAAGCTCCTGTGGGCTTGCATTTAGACTCAATTGCCACACCCATAAAGATGAGATATCAGAGGCCTTTTGCCAGTTAGGTTTAGCTGGCATCTCATCTACTTGGCCATGCTTATTTTCCCCGAGGGTGCTCTTTAATTGCTGTTTTGGTACCAAGAATACTCATTTTCTCTAAGGATCCTTTCATGGTGGGGCTTGTATTACATGTACAGTATCTTCTCCTTCTTCTTGACATGAAAAGTATTTCCTGATGCCTGAACCTCCTGCTCTCCTCCTCCTCCTCCTCCTTTTGGTCATGTGCATATCTTTTGTTTCCATGCTTTCCATTGGTCTGAGCTGAAGTTTTGTCTGTCTCCAGCACTCTGTATATTGCAGAAGGAGATGACAAATGCAATGGCCTGGTTATGGTAAAATAGCAAATTTCACAGTTGGTCATGGATTAACGGGAAGCCAAAACAAACACAAATGAAGTCATCCTGATTGTTATGAATGGTCCTTTGGCTGCCATCAAACAAAGGCTAAAGCACAGCATAAAAGCATACCAATGAATAAGATCTGCAATTGCCCTTTTAGACTATTCAGAGAGGCCCAGGTCTCCCTCCTCCCCACCCACCCCCACCTCAAATGGATTTGTACAATTCATCTGTCTGGATGTGTGGTGATGAAAGATGAGAGATATACCATCCTTTAACCCTACGATACCACATTTCACAGAAAATTACAACAGGACAATATTTCCATAGCAGACAAAGAACCAAATGTTTTCTGTGAGGTTTATGACACTATGATGTATGTGCAGCTTTATCTGCATGTTTTAAAAATGTATATAGCACGGTTAAGCCACATGGAAAATGCCTTTGAAAGATTAAGGTTTTTAAGTCAGTTTTCATAGTTCATTCTGGCTTGTCCTGGTTTCCTTCATTGCCTTTCCTTGTCCTTTCAGTTAGTACTGCTTTCTCTGGCAAATGGTGATAACCACAATAGAAAACAGCAGAAGGCCTGTAGTAAAATACCAGATAAATCATCATCTTCTCCATGAGTTTCCAGTTTGCTTTTGGGTTGACTGCACCAGTCTTTGTTTGATTGTTTGAGTGCTTCTCCATATTGCTAAAATATGTCCCAAAAGATTATAGTAGTATTCCATTTGTATCACAGATCCATGCATTTTAAGCCCACTGCTTTGTGCATTCGTCAGATGCATTCTGTACAGCAGAGGAAATCTATGGACAGATAAAGCAGAATATCATCAAGCATCATTTAAAATCTGACTACAGGGTGTAGAGCCATCTGGTTTTCTTTCCAGATTATCTACAAGCATCTATTGGGGTGTAGTGACCAGCCTTTATTACTTATTTTTCTTCTAAGATCTTTATGTTAAGGGTTTCCCTATGTACAATATTTTAGAATTACTTATGTTTTAAAATTATGAAACTAGAGCTGTGTAATTTGAAAATGCATGTGCATCAGAATTGAACGTAAAAGTGTTGGAAATAAATTTCCACAATCTTCAAATAAGGAGGAGATGATATCTGACAATCTCAAGGACCTCCAGTTTGAAAGCTACTTCAAACGTTGAGAGGGAGCACTTCTGCCTCACTTCCAACACCCACAATGGCACTATTGCTATTCATTCATTCATTCATTCATTCATTCATTCATTCATTCATTCATTCATTCATCTGACATAATTCCCACACATGTATGACTGGGTGACTCACAGTCATTAAAAACAGAAATCAAAATCAGATTTAAAAAGAACAAACAAATTGACCAAGGTGATAACTATTTAACATGTGATATATACGATAGTCTAACTTAACATCCTGGGCATGGAAACAGCCAGGTCTTCATGGTTCTGCAAAAAGCAAGCAAGACAAGGACCATACTATAGGATTCCATAGGGCAGGCATTGTAATAGAGAGGTCTCATCACATGACCCTATTTAATCAAGGAATCAAAGCACAGCTAGTCATATAGAAGTGAATACAATTACCTGACCTGAAGAACTGTATGAAATTCTCTTGATGCTGATATTCATGCAATGTGTGGCTGTTTAGAGCTAGGATCCCCAGTATGGTGTAAAGGGCAAAAACTACACGACTACAACTCTAGAAGACTAGGCTCTAGAAGACATTGGAACCCCCATCCCTTGTCCATCATCTGTCATTATGTAATAATGACTGATGTAGTTCCCATCTTCAAAAAAAGGGGAAAATGGATTCAGGAAACCACAGACTTATTGGCCTAACATCAATACCTGGGAAGATTCTGGAAAAGATAATAAGCAATGAATCTGCGAACACCTAGAGGCAAACGAAGTCATAACCAGAAGCCAACATCTTTGACAGAGTGACAAAATTAATGGACCAGCAAAATGCTGTGGATATAATTTATTTGGACTTCAGTAAGGCATTTGATAAAATAAACCACAACCTACTACTTGATAAAATAGAAAAATGTGGGTTAGATAGCATTGCCACCAGATGGATTCATAACTGGCTGACCAAGCAAAGCCAATTTGTAGTCTTCAATGGAATTGCATCTATACAGAGGGAAGTGAGCAGTGGGATACCCCAAGGATCTGTCTTAGGCCCAGTACCCTTCAATATCTTCATCAGTGATTTAGATGAGGGATTAGAAGGGGACTCAGCAAATTTGCAGATGACATCAAGCTAGCAGGAATAGCCAACATTTCAGAAGATACAGTTAGACTGAACATTGGGCCCTATCTAATAAAATGAAATTCAGTGGTGAGAAAAGTAGGGTTTTATGTTTAGGCCAAACAAAACCAAATGGTATAGTATCTGGCTCAATTCTAGTAAGTGTGAGAAGGATCTTGGAGTCCTAGTGGACAATCACTTAAATACGAGCCAGCAGTGTACTGCAGCTGCCAAAAAAGCCAATATAATCCTAGGCTGAATTAAAAGAGGGATAGAATCCAGATTGCATAAAGTGTTAATACCACTTTATAATGCCTTGGTAATACCACACTTAGAATATTGCATCAAATTTTGGTCACCACAATATAAAAAAAATGTGTTGAGACTCTAGAAAGAGTGCAGAGAAGAGCAACATAGATGGTTAAGGGACTAAAGGCTAAAATATACAAAGAACAGTTGCAGGAATTGGGTATGTCTAGTTTAATGAAAAGAAGGACTAGGGATGACATGACAGCAGTGTTCCAATTTTTGAGGTGCTGCCACAAAGAAGAGGGGGTAAACCTATTCTCCAAAGTGTTCTGACTTAGGCTTCCTGATACAATAAAAGCACACAATGAGTCCCAAAAACCTTCTTTTTATTTCCACGGCTGTGAATTCTGTTCATTCAAAGCCTGTTCATTCCCAATCTGTTCATTCATAGAGGAGTCCCAAATAATTGTAAAGAGTCCGACAGGAACTCACAGGAACACAGACTCAACACAGAACTGCAGTCTTAAAACCGGCCAGCACGAACAACAGTTGCTTCCTGCAAAGGGCTCACATGCCTCTGCTCCTCCTTTATGTCTTATGGGAGGGGCCAATCATCTCCAAGCCCTACTCCTGAGTCATCCCTTTTGTTTTAACTGTCCTGCCTTCTGCGCATGCGCGCACTGGGAACAGGCTCCCCCTGTTCCTCTTCCTTGCTGATGTCAAACTCTGGAGGCTCCAGAGTCTGCACATAACTCCCAGATGGCCCTGGCCCCATCTCTGCCTCTGATGCAGACCCTTTGTCTGAGCCTTTCCCAGACTCCAGGACTGGCCCATGTTCCTCCCCAGTCTCCTCACTGTCCGACTCTGCTGCCAGCTCCTCAGGCCGCCAGCAGACCACAACACAAAGCACCTGAAGGAAGGACAAGAAGCAATGGATGAGAACTAATCAAGGAGAAAACCAGCCTAGAACTAAAGAGCAATTTCCTGACTGTTAGAACAATTAAACAGTGGAATGACTCTTCTCCAGAAGTTCTGAGGTTTCTAAGAAGAGATTGGGCAACCATTTGTCTGAAATGATATAGGGTTTCCTACTTGAGCAGGAGGTTGGACTAGTAGACCTCAAAAGTCCTTCCAACTTGGTTATTCTGTTATTCATTAGATCTGCAACACTGCCTAAAAGTTCAGTTCATCTCATGACCAATTCCATTCTTCTGAAATATAAGACTTTGGGTTCAGTATTAAGTAGTTTGGATATAGAATAATTCCTGCCTTATTTCAGTCCCAGTCACCAGGCTGTAGGAAAGTCAAAAGAAGAAAACTGCTTTTCATAACAAGGTAGTAACACAGCTATAGCATTTTGTTTAAAATATCTGCAAAAGATTAAAAAAAAAAAAACATTTACCACCCCAGCTTGGAAGACAGTTAAATTGATCATTCAGAAAAGCTAAGTCTACCCTGTTCGCTATCAAGGTAACAAACATTCTTTTCAACATCCAAGGGCCCCTTTGGCCATGCTCACTTAAAACAAATGAGTGTCTATTAAAATAATGAGAGTTTGTTAATCCACCCCTCCGACATCAAATTAACTCAGATCGGTTCAAAGGCAGAACACTTCAATACATTTTTTTCCCTGACAGGTAGGAAATTAACTGGATACCATGAGGTATTGAATTCAACTTTAATGGTATCAATAAACATTTCTGATTAAATTATGGAATTGATTTTATAATTCTGACCATTATATTTTTACATCAATATCATCATATGACAAGCAAATGTAGTTACTGCTTTCTTATTGATCACAAGCATAGCACTCCAAAGCATTCAGTTGACTATATTACAAAATCAAACTTGATTTCCTATGTACAGCAGTAACTTTAGGTCCTAAACTAATATGAAAGCTGAAGAATAAATGAGTTATCAAGTTATTCAAAGATATACCCCCTCCCATTCTATTCGCACAACTCCTCCCTTGGACATCAAGAAGTGAAATGTTCTGCCAGGTTGTTTATACAGTTTTGTGCAGGACCTGGCTTGCAGGCACACAATTATTTTCATGTGTCAGGTCTTAATCTCTCACTTTTAACAATGATTAGCAATCTATCATGCTTCTGCTGAGTAATACAAATACTATTTTATTAACAAGGAGGAACAAAGTGTTATTTATAATGTTCTCATTCAAGCCAGCCAAGCAAAACAAAGTGTGTGTGTGGGGGGGAAACCTTTCCATAACTTAGAAGCATTGTGCTCCATCTCTCCTGGTCCACTCTATCAAAGATAATAGTTAAGTGTTAGCCATTCCATTTTATCATAAGGTTTAATGTTCTGTTAAGAGAATGCATCATTCAAGACCACGAGTTATTCAAATCCATGCATAATAGTAAATCAAAGATGTAATCGTGCTAGATAGGAAAATGAAGAACAACTCTGATCAGGTTAGAGAAGTTTGAGTTACCAATCTCTCATTTTAAACAGTTGTAAATTATTTATTTTTAGGGTTCCTCTCATGTCAATGTCATTGCAAAGCTGGAAGTTCCTCCTTGATAGGAGAAACTAAACAAAAGGCCATCAACCAATTGAATCTCTAAGCTACCTTGTCAGATTCCAGCATTACAGCATGCCTCCTTGAACATCAATACATTACCTGAAGGTGTCTTTTCAAACCAGCGAGTCATGTTTCTTCCTGTGTAATTATATCAGCATCTGTTTCAGAAATCTGACTAATCCTTTGGGCTTTGCAGGTCAACTGAAGGCTTGTGCTCTGATCACGGGTGTGGGATTAATCTTTAATATTTGCAAAAGTATTTAGAATCATAACAAGTATTTGCCTTGACAAGCCCCATGGAAAACAAGAGCAGATTTTCTCTGGCACCTTTTTCTGTTCAAGCAAGCTGCCTTTAAATAGAACATTGACATAAAGGTGTGAATTATGGAGATTAAGGTCATTCAGGCTCTTTGAATCACATAAAATAGACTTTTGAAAGAGAACACAGTTGTCAGCCACCGATGTTAAAGTAGGATCTATGCAGCCATCTGAAAAGGGCACTGAAAACCCTGTTGAAAGCCAGATCCCATAAAGACAGCTGTAGAATCTACTAATAAGTGTACATAAAGATATTCATGTATATACACAGTATTTGACTTCATCACGTTGTACTACCTGCAACCCAAAAAAGCAAACCCCACCTTCTGGGAGCCACCACCCCTTTTGTGATTCCAAAAGACTATCCTCTCCTCTTTAATTTTGGTCATTAAGGTCAATATAGATGTCTTAATTTGCTTCATCAGGTTAGGGTTTAAATCTCAAACTTATAAAAAAAGTATTAAGAAAAGGAACTCGCAATTGTCCATTCATATCTCCTGGAGTAAAAGGAAGAACCATGCAAGCTATCACCATTTTAATCAAAACTCCAATATGCAGAAGTATTGTACCTCTGAGTACTAAATACTGACCACAATTACCCTATTTGAGCTGGCCCATTATTGGAGCCAGATACCTTTTAATTTGTAAGCTGCCCAGAGTCACCTTGTATGGGATATGGATGGCATACAAATTTAATAACTAAGTAAATAAATGGAATGTAGAGAAGCCATAGATAAGTATTCTGTTCAATAATTTTCATCACTGCCTATGCTGAGTGATGATAAATTAGTAAAATCATATCTTTCCCAGTTTTGGGTTAGATAGTATAATCCATCAAGATTCTTATGATTAGCACTTCCTGTTTTAGAAATTAAGAACTGCTGGTATCAAAAGCATCTTTTGATGCTTTAGAGCCAAGGTGGTGCAATGGTTAGAGTGCAGTACTACAGGCTACTTCAGCTGACTGTTAGCTGCAGTTCAGCAGTTCAAATCTCACCAGCTCAAGGTTGACTCAGCTTTCCATCCTTCTGAGGTAGGTAAAATGAGGACCCAGATTGTTGGGGGCAATATACTGACTCTGTAAATCGCTTAGAGAGGGCTGTAAAAGCACTATGAAGTGGTATATAAATCTAAGTGCTGTTGTTATCTTTTGCCATCTGCCTGTTCTGTTTAGTTGCTCTTACTGCAAGAATAAATCCTATCCAATTTCAAGCGGATGCATTCTTATGCAAGTTAAAGTTTTTACCTTTCTTTTTCAAAGGAAGGGAATTAATTTATTATCCTCCTATCTTTCAGCAAGGATTGTTGATAAAAACTATTTTCACAAACAAGTAAATCGATTGCACTTCGAGAAAGACAAGAGGAAGGAGAGGTTTGAGAGAGAATTAAATTGCATTTGCAAGGAATATCAAACTATTCAAGGCAAAAATGGAACTCACAATATCTTAAATAGTTCCTGGAGTGTTGACTTTGGCAATTACTTTATTTTGGAAAAGGGCCTAAAATCTTCCAATGATTTTATGTGGACCTTAAGAATCCATCAAGGTGTTGAACTGTTTATGTTTATCAAGCCTCGAGGGAAAAGACACCTGCGAAGCACCAGCATTGGAAAGTTCCTGAAAACTGAACTGTCAATCAGAAATTGGCTCCAGATCTCTTCTGGCATTTTATTGAAATATAGGAAAAGTATATTACAGGGAAATAAAACACTGGGGGACTATCTTTGTGCAGTCCTCCTGATGAGCTTGTCCCTGTGATCAGAAGACAAACCTAGTTGCTTGACTCCAGCCCTCTACCTTCTTACCCTCTTCCTCCTGCTCCCCTGCCTTCATCTTAGGGGAAAATGGAAGCAACTGAGCCCTTTTGGCAATGCCAGTTGCTCATTTATAAAACTGGTATTCAGCTTTGTTATTGTTACAGTAACTGCAATCCCAAAATGGTGTTCAAAGCAGGACATCAGCTGCCATGCAACTTTATGAAGGGCCAAGACATTTAGGAAGCCTTAGTATCCTGTCTAGAATGGATTTCTTCTACTTTGCCTTGTTCTGCCTTGGGTTTG
>NW_027256881.1:154008351-154015851 GCF_029215685.1 Pituophis catenifer annectens | reverse complement strand
GAGGAGAGCTGCTCATAAATAAACTATTACAATTATTAGTCTCAGAAGAGAGCATATTAATTACGCAGAAAAGTCATTAAATTTATGCTATGAATTTAGAAATGTGTTTGACCAAAGGTGTCGCCTCTTGTTTATAATTAATATTAGCATGAAGTTCAGTTAATCACATTTTAATTTCCTAGGTTTTTTCCCCCTTAAGACTTAATTTGTTTCAGCAGCACAAAAATATCATGTCCACCATGACATTATGTATGTATCTATGTATTATGTATGTATGTATGTATATGTGTGTGTGTGTGTGTGTGTTTGTTTATGTATATATGTATGTGTGTGTGTATAGGTGTGTGTGTGTGTGTGTGTGTATCGTGTTTCCCTGAAAATAAGACCCTGTCTTATATTTTTTTGAACCCTGAAATAAGCGCTTGGCCTTATTGCCATGCACTCAAATGCCCGATTGGCCTTATTATCAGGGGATGTCTTATTTTGGGGAAAACAGGATATATAGAGAGGGGGGGAGGGAGAGAGAGAGAGAGAGAGAACAATTTCAATTTATTCTAGTCAGTTTAAGGTGGGGGAAAAAAGCAATATATTCTAGTGAAATGTTTTTCAAACTCGTCAACTTTAAGATGGACTTCAACTCCCAGAATTCCAAAACCTGGGATCTGAAGTCCATACATCTTAAAGTTGCCAGGTTTGAAAAACACTGCTGTAGTAACTGACTAGAAATAAGAAGATCAAAGTCCACCATCAACTACTGAAGCTCCCTAGTTGAATTTGGGCCCAATCCACCTCAAAAGAGAAAAATGAGCTGAAGGAGTACCATGTGCATCATTTGTAACAGGCCATGGATTCAAATGGAAAATGCCTCAATGGTTTGTTTCTTATTTATATCTTCACCTGAGTTAAGGAATTTATCTTTTATCAAGGTCTTCAGAGGCTTCAATTTATTCCTAGGACAACTTTTCTTTTCCTTTCTTTTCAGATTGTTTCTTTCTGACCTTGACAAGATTATAACAATTTTTCAGGATTCATTACTGTAACATATTATATTACATGTTGCTAGAACAGAAAAGCTGAGAATTAAAATAAACAAATAATTCCCCACAAATTAAAAATAAAAAAGCTTGATCTGGTACTACTGTAAAATGACAACCAACTAAATGTCAAGGAAATATTGTAACTGTGCAGTAATCTGAGAATCAGGACACCTGAATTGCTGGAACAACATCACTTTTATATCTAGGTAGCTTCAAAGCTACCATATCAGCTTAATTAACCCTAATGTTAAATTTATATCCCGCCTTTCCTTTGAGAGCTCAGACTGACACGCAGAGCACTTACTCATGTCCAACTGAGAGAATTGGCCCAAAGTCAACCAGTGACTTTTGTTGGCCAAGGATAGTTCCATGACTTAGGGGCCAGCAATTAACAAAGCAATCATCACTATTCTGCTTCTTTTATTTTTAATTTTATTTATTTGTCAAGAATTTATTAGGTAATATATATCAAGTATAATCATGAATTGAATACATAAAATAGATACAAGTAGAGGAAACATTAGGACAGGGACAGTAGGCATGCTGGTGCTCTTATGCACGCCCCTTACAGATCTTTTAGGAATAGGGTGAGGTCAACAGTAAACAGTCTTAGGTTGAAATTTTGGGGGTTTGGGGATGGAACCACAGAGTCAGGTAGTGCATTCCAGGCATTGACCAATCTGTTGCTGAAGTCATATTTTCTACAATCGAGTTTGGAGCAGTTCACCTTAAGTTTGTACCTATTGTGGGCTCGTGTATTGTTGCGGTTGAAGCTGAAATAGTCATTGACAGGTAAGACTTTCTTTGGACCAAAAGAGGACAATCATTTTGGATTGGAAGTTGCAATGACCTCTGCAGAAGCCTTTGATTAATTCCCACAAATAGATAAGAAGGACAGATGAGTTACTATACAGTTACTGAACATGAATTTCTCATCTGGGCTTTAGGGCAGGGATGGGCAACTGTATGAAGGCAAAGGACCACACTTAGTGCTGGGGCTGCAACAGCTGCTGTGTAAGATATTAGGATTTCCTGAAAGGCTTCTTGAATCTGAGGAAGGAATCTTTCTTTCTTTCTTTCTTTCTTTCTTTCTTTCTTTCTTTCTTTCTTTCTCTTTCTTTCTTTCTTTTTCTTTCTTTTTTCTTTCTTTCTTTCTTTCTTTCTTTCTTTCTTTCTCTCACTTTCTTTTTCTTTCTTTCTTTCTCTCTCTCTTTCTTTCTTTCTCTCTCTCTTTCTTTCTTTCCTTCTTTGGATGACCCTACAATTTTCATATGTTCTCATCTTAAAATGACAAGAAATTTTGCTGTTTTCCTTCTGCCAGTTGGAAGGTGTAACTTCCTGAGGGGCTGTCGATGGACTTGATAACTCAAGCTGCCCACTAAATCAGAAGACAAGGCAAATGAACAAATCAGGAATCTGACATAACCCTGGACAAGTGCAGAACAAGACACACCAAATTCATATTGTTGGCACACCTTTATTTAGAAAACATTCTGGTCATGGAAGGCAGTAGACCAGGGGTGAAATTCAGCAGGTTCTGACAGGTTCTGGAGAACCGGTAGCAGAAAATTTGAGTAGTTCGGAAAACCGGCAAATACCACCTCTGGCTGGCCCCAGAGTGGGGTGAGAATGGAGATTTTGCAATATCCTTCCCCCGGAGTGGGGTGGGAATGGAGATTTGGGGTTTTCTGCTTTGTGCATCAAAACAATTGAAGTGCTGAGAACTTTGACTTGGATGGGTGGGGACAATGTTTGTTTTTTTGTGGGGTGGGGATCAGGAGTGGGTTTCAAAACCTGTCACTACTAGTTTGCTCGTGGGCATGCTAGCACTCGCGCTGATTCTGTGCATGTGCAGAAGTGTCCAGGCGGGTGGGTGGAGCTCCCACCGCTGCTGCTACCAGTTCGCCCGATCCCGGGTGAACTGGTAGCAACTCACCACTGGTGGGAATGGAGATTTTGCAGTATCCTTCCCCTTCCACGCCTACCAAGCCACGCCCACCAAGCAGCATCACGTCCATTAAGCCATGCCCACAGAACCGGTAGTAAAAAAAATTGACTTTCACCACTGCAATAGAATAGAATAGAACAGAACAGAACAGAACAGAACAGAACAGAACAGAACAGAACAGAACAGAACAGAACAGAACTGAACTGAACTGAACTGAACTGAACTGAACTGAACTGAACTGAACAGAACAGAATAGAATAGAATTCTTTATTGGCCAAGTGTGATTTGACACACAAGGAATTTGTCTTGGTGCATACACTCTCAGTGTACATAAAAGAAAAGATACATTCATCAAGAATCATAAAGTACAACACTTAATGATTGTCATAGGGAACAAATAAGCAATCAAATCCTATTAGGAAACAGTCAATATAAATCGTAAGGATACCAGCAACAAAGTTACAGTCATACAATCATAAGTGGGAGGAGATGGGTGATAGGAACGATGAGAAGATTAATAGTAATGCAGACTTAGTAACTAGTTTGACAGTGTTGGAATTATTTGTTTAGCAGAGTGATGGCATTCAGGAAAAAAACTGTTCTTGTGTCTAGTTGTTCTGGTGTGCAGTGCTCTATAGCTTCGTTTTGAGGGTAGGAGTTGAAACAGTTTTATGTCCAGGATGCGAGGGGTCTGTAAACACATAGAATATCACAAGGAGTATCAGTTTTGCCTCACTTTACTTTAAAAGATAGCCTTGTCAGAGCAATCCATTCATACATTCATTCCCATTCACTCAAAGGATGAGAAAATCAAATGGTTTACGTGCCAGTCTGGAACAGGTCTTAAAAGAAGTGCAGTCCATCCCTACTTAAGCATTCATTTAATTTTCTTACCAAAATAACTTTGCAGTGTTTAATATGAGTAGATCATATCCATTGTGCATTTTAATCCTATCATTTTCTAAGGATGATTCTTGCTTTTTTTTTTCATTTGGAAATAGTTAATTCTGGTTTGGTTTGGTTTTTTGTGGAAGGGAACAAGTCCCTTTTTATTTAATCAGCATATGTAATTTCAATAAAGCTAGCAATCTCTGCTTATTAGGCTTCTGGAGAGTTAAAAGAATAATCTTTGTATAATTCACTGGAATTGTTTCTTGGCTAAAATGTTTTCCCATCAGTATTTTTCAGATGTTCAGCAACATCTGCAGGATGTGAACAGTAAGGAAACAAAACAGATGTTGTAGAAGGTAGTAACACTGAAAGAAACAGGCGTTTTGTCCATCATCTGTATATATTCATTACCCTGATTACTTTAAAGAAGAAGAAGAAGAAGAAGAAGAAGAAGAAGAAGAAGAAGAAGGAGAAGGAGAAGGAGAAGGAGAAGGAGAAGGAGAAGGAGAAGGAGAAGGAGAAGGAGAAGAAGAAGAAGAAGAAGAAGAAGAAGAAGAAGAAGAAGAAGAAGAAGAAGAAGAAGAAGAAGAAGAAGAAGAAGAAGAAGAAGAAGAAGAAGAAGAAGAAGAAGAAGAAGAGGAGGAGGAGGAGGAGGAGGAGGAGGAGGAGGAGGAGGAGGAGGAGGAGGAGGAGGAGGAGGAGGAGGAGGAGGAGGAGGAGGTGGAGGAGGAGGAGGAGAAAGGAGGATAGAAAGAATAAATGGCACCTTTGAACTCCAACAAGAGATTTATAATCCTTTGTAAAAACTGACACATACTCTCATTAAAGTCAAATTTCCTGTAGCAATTTAGGAGGGAGGGGGAAGAAAATAGATTAAGAAAATGTGGATGTTTATCTCAGCCATCAGTGTTTATTCATTTAGGTAATTATCACTTAATTAGCCTGTCAAAGGGCAAGAGAGACTTGAATAAACCCAACACCAGGAAAGTTGGCCCTTCTCAGCTGCCACCTCTCTTCTTCTTTTTCTTTCTCTTCCTCCTCCTATATTCTCTGCCAAGCTCTTTTCAATGAAGAGTTGATCAGGAGTGCCCATCAAAACATTATGCAACTGAAATCCATCTGTCATAGTTCATCCCAGAAAGAAAACATAGTCTGGGACAACAGTGCCCCCCAAAGTAAGGAATCAGGAAAAGCCTGAAAAAAAATATTCCCTCCCCCGCTGCCCCCCCCTTCCCCCCCCCATCGTTGCTGCTCCAAGTTCCAGACTCCTTTTCATATGTGAAGTAGCAATTTGAAGAGCCACTTGCCAGATTAAAAGATGTATTACAGCCGGCTGAAGTGCCAGAGAGGGGGAGGGAAAGGAGAGCCTCAACTGGATGTCAAAAATTTTCCAGCAGTTTTAGCTCATCTTGAAAGAATTTCACAGAGGGATCACGGAAACCACAAAAATCCCCTCACAAGCATACACACACATAAGGGCTCGGCCTGAATTTGAAGGGAACGTATTAGACCTAGATTAATATATAAATCTTATTAACTCTAAGGCAGCCAAATACAGTCATTTGTTATCAAAGGCTTTGAATCATATTACAAATTGCAACATTTGGGTCTCACAGGCTCCCTGCCAAGTTGAAGGCCTAATTAGAGTGGCTGAAAAAGAATAGTGTTCTAATTAGTTTAATTACAGGATGATGAATTATCAAACTAATTCTTGAAAACAATGTGCAATTAGCCTTTCTGGAGTTCAGACCCTTGCTTTGCAAAATAGGAAATGAAGCAGAAAGTATTTGTTTTTAAGCATGAATGTAGGTGCTGTAGAAGTTCAGTGACTGGGAAGGGAAAGGTAAGACAGGATCACGTCAGAGGTGATAGGCGGTCCAAGGATTCTCCTTCCACTCTTTTTGAGACATTTGGTTCAGCAGCCCATCAATGTGTCTTTTCCCCTCCACCAAAAGTCAGTAGCTACTTTTCTTAATACATTCTGAATGAAAGTCAACTTTCCAGTTCTGCAAAATTGTTGTGTGGCAGCCAACAAAGCATGCAACCACAGTCTAAACTCCCCCCAGGATGCATGTTCTAACAGAGGGAATGGAAGGGGGAGGGTCTTCATTATATCATAGAGGAGCTTGCAGTACACTAATTTCTGTAGATTTAATTTTTGAGTATTGATATATGTTTTTCATGTTGATGCCACATACAGAGTGAATATATTGAAGCTCCAGGATGATGCTCGTCAAAGCATCAGGTAACAAAATAGGTAACAAGCCTATAATATTTTGCAGTATGTTGCCTAAAATTTGGGCTGAAGCCTAAACCCAGCATAGAATAGAGTAAGCCATATTCACTCCTTCCTTCCTTCCTTCCTTCCTTCCTTCCTTCCTTCCTTCCTTCCTTCCTTCCTTCCTTTTTTTCTTTCTACCACCCACCCATTCAGTAGATTAAAGGCACTTACCTGAAAAACGTATTTGTAGATCGTCTCCTTGCAAATGTGCTAAATTCTGGACAGGGTGGGACATTTTCACCTATAGCTAGTTCACATCTCCTCCACTCTTAAGTTCGTTGTCTAAGGAAGTGTTTCTTCTACACACTATCCAGATGCATAAAGTCTGCACATCTGGAAGTTGTCCAGGTTGGGAAACATTGGTTTAAACAATGGCCTTGAGACTGAAGGAGATGCGAACCAGCACTTGGAGGGCTATCACTGGACTATTTAAAGGCTCGACTAATATTTGCTTCAAGCATACTGTTCTAATGTCACACTACAAAAACATCTAGTGCTTCCATCTGTCACCTCCTGTTTTGGCAGTAGGGTTTTAATAATAAATAATTTTTTGTATTCAGTGCAGATCATAATGGATAATTAAACTCTTCATGAAAGGGGGGTTTGCTACAGCCACCTAATACATTTAATACCTAATACGTTTACTTTGGGGTGATAGTTCATGCATCAAGTTAAAAATTGGGAGACTGTGGATTTTAGTTCCACCTAAATCCTTGTGTCCAATCACACTTGGCCAATAAAGGATTCTATTCTATTCTATTCTATTCTATTCTATTCTATTCTATTCTATTCTATTCTATTCTATTCTATGTAGAAGCTCAAAAACAGTGCTCTGATTTAATATATAGAGTTGAGTATACAATATTCTTAGTTCATTTTAGGACCACATGTTAGTTGTTCCTAGACCCAAATGCCAGCTTTTGTCAACTGCTCTGCAATTTAATGGAGCAATGTCTATCTGCTGACCTTGATAGTTTGATCTTCCCAATGCTTTGAGAATTGTAGAGCATTGCATTCACACGATGGTCCGACTAGAAAAAACCCAGGTTCAGTAGCAATGCACAGAGATAATATTTACTAAAATGTCCTGAAGAAATAAAACTCTGACTGCAAAGCCTGGAGGTGGGGATGGGTAGGGTAGGGGGAATACTTCCTAGCAGTAAAAAGGTTAACCAAAAGCAGCAGGTACAAGGATAACTAGAGCCCATCATTAAAGAAATTCAGTTATTTTGTCAATTTTACTTATTTACGGGCCAGAAGATTAATGAGTTCAGAGACAACAGAGACAGTAATTAGGTTTCAGAAACATGCTGTAGTGCAATCAATCATTGCTTGGAAGTGTA